>NW_026267638.1:91706-100032 GCF_000697945.3 Frankliniella occidentalis
TGATAATTTCATAAACTAGTTAATAAGAAGTAGGATAAGGATGAGTTGTAATTTCTATTCCACCACCAAAATTTTTATTTTTTGTTATCTATGCCAGCACCAACTAAAAATTACAGTACCATATGGTTGTTCCAAAATTTTGAATTGTTAGGTGCCTTTTAATTTATTTTGACATTTAAAATATGCATACCATCACCATTACATCTGGAACGCACACTAAAATATATTTTTGATGTGTGTCCTACTGCAAGATAAAAATATTCTCCATTGAAAAATATTATTGACAGTTGAAATGAATAAATACTGTATCTAACTTTGGCTTATTATTCATCCTTAATCATATAAACACTTAACATGGAGCCTTTGGCTAGAGCTTTGGGGATCTCTTTCTCTCTCTCTCTGCATCTCTATATCTCCATGTGAATACCCAACATGAACATTTCATTCCAACCACCACAGTTTGTAACGTTACAACATTACCCACACCATTATAAACATGAAACTATACGTGAACCATGTTGATCACTCACCCGCTATTGGCATCTCAATGCACAGCACCTGTAAAGGATATTGAAAAACAAAGAAAAGCAGTGCTTCCCAGAAGCTTCTGCATTTCTTGGTTTTCCATTTGCATTTTGTCATAATTAAATGTTACACACCTTATTGCACCTAGTTAGAACCCAACCATTCACAAAAGTCATCTAGAAGTGGATCTCCAAAATATTGTACTGATTCCGATGACATTTTGTTGATGCAGGGTAAGTTCCAGCTACGTGCTGTAATTGCAACTGTCACAAATGGTAAATAACTTTTCTAGGACTTGTCTTATAAGAATTTAGACATTCCAGTCACTTCTTTTAAGGCTTCCCACTCTGATAAGAGATGACACACACATGGCAATTGTCACCAGTGAAAGTTATTTACCAGTAATGACAGTGCATATTTAAAAATAAAGGAAGTAATACCTTCATATCCTCTGCCATCAATATGCTGACATACATGTAGCAGCACAGCACTTACGTGACAGCATCTACCCAGTGACTGCATGATGCAATCACAAAGCGCATCACAAATGGTGCCGGATGATGCAGAGATGGTGATGTGCACTTTGTGATTTTTCGATTCATACGAAGCTTGAACTTGAGCTTTTATAAAGTAATGCCCTTTGAAAAGATTGTCTTCAATTTTTAAGAGAGACTGGCTCAGAAGGTATTGCTCTGCACGTTTGAAGGGGTTTGTTATGCCTATCAGTTGTCTCTTATTTATTGTGTTGTCACATTCGGGTGTATCTTCATCAGCATTATATACAGGAGCCCTCTCCACAAGGTAGTGTACCACCTGACCCTTATTAAAATACTGTGGTATGGCTACTGAGGGGAACTTTCCCCAGCTTGTGATTGGTGGAACTGGCCATCTTTTGACACTTGGAATGTTCTGCAAAAGATTTAAGAAAATACAAAAGTAGTGAACAATTTATTACAAAATTAAAATTATGTAAGTAGTATGACTATGAACCAACCTTAAGAATTTGTTGTCTCATGTCTTTAAGTTTAGCAGCATGCCACACACCATTGTCAACACCTGGGTCGACATAAGAGGCTTCTTCCCCTCCCTTTGCATCATAATGTGCTCGTATTCTAGTCCAAACAAAACAAATTATAATTATGAATGTATTGTAACTTTTGTACAACCTATGTAACATGCATAGAGCACAGCTACTATTTTACCTCTCACACAGCTCAGGTTTTTTACCCTCTGCAAGTAGCCTCCTGCAGACAAGCCATCGCTTAAGTTCATCTACTTTGTAGTCTTCTAGGCAGAGAATATTGAGATAGGCCCCAGAAACCTCACTTTCAATAAGGCGAACATCACGTTCAGCTATAGGCAAGTCCTCACAGCAGTGCTTTTTTGCTTGTGATGGCAGATCATCATACTCCTTGAAACATTCCTCCAAATTTGGTATGCTCTCTTGCTTTACTCTAGCTAATGGCTGGAAAAGAATTAGACAAGTGAGGACAAAGCTCATATTACACAAGAGGAAAATTATTTCATAATTTACTTTGAAGTAATACTGACCTTCACTGTGGTAGCAAGCTTTGTAGTTTTTCCTTTGAAAGCTACTGACTATTAAGGAAAAAAATGAGATAAAAAAGTTGATGTTAAAAAAGTGAGTAAAAGAATGAGATGCATTCAGACACTACTGACCTTCACTTTGCTTGCAGCCTTTGCTGGAGCAGTGACAGGTGTTTTTAAAATGGAAACCATTTTCACTTGCTTCAGAGGTGCTTGTGGTGTACTCGAGGGGTGGGTAACTCCTGAATTGGGTGTACAAATTTCATGAATTAAATTTGAATTAGCTTAAATTGAATCGAATTGGACTGAATTGGTTGAATTGGTATCAATTATTGCAAGTTTATTTTACTGAATTAGCGTGAATTGACTTGAATTGAATTAGAATTGCCTTAAATTGGACTGAATTAAATTAAATTGGTTAGAATTAGGGGTGTACACTTAGCAGGGGAGTTATCCACCCCTCGGGTATCATTACCAGCACGCAGCCATTCGTCACCATCATAAGCAGTGGGAGCAGCACCAGCATCACTCGTTTCTTCGCAGTGTGTTTCATCATCACTACCACCAGGTAGCCACTCATCATCATCAGCAGCCCCACCATCACTGTCAGTGTCTGTCCATGATGAATCATGATCATCATTTTCCTGAAAGAAAAAAGGCAAGTACAACAATTAATAAAGCAAAAGTAATTATTAGAGAAAAAATAAAAGTAAGGTAAACCTTACAGAAGTACGAGGGGCTGGTGGTGAATTATGCTTTGCAGCAGCAAAACTATCAGGCACATTGTCTGAAGCTGCAGCACCAGCTTTACGCTCATACACCAGTGAGTAAACATCTCCATCAATGGAATTTGGTGAATCAATGGGTTTTACAACCTTGTCATCAAAAAGATACCACCTAGTACAAATTATTGTAAGAAAGTTTAGTATGAATGTTACGCACACAAAAAATGAAAGCTCTCCTTTCACATTGAGAAGAGGCAACACATACTGGTTTCCCCTCAGGCCTGCAGCAATGTAATGACCAGACGACAGCTCTGGGCCTCTATGAAAAACAGCTGCTTTCAGAGCATACTGCTGATACAAATCTTCTATCTCTACATCTTCCTTCAGAGCAAGCTCCATTGGAAACAAAATTTTTGTCATAAGTTTGGCAGCTGTATTATCCTTATATTTAAACCTTGGGAGAGTTTTTTCAACATTAACATGTGAGACATATATACACAATTATTAGAATATTACATTAACATACCTTTTTAATTGAATAATAAGAACAGGAGGCAGCCTTTGCAAGCACAGTTTCTGTGTTGTGCCCCCCGCCTTCTCACACAAACTGCACTTTCTTTGAGTGTTGGTATCATCTGGGCTCAAGTACATATTCAAACATTCCTAAGGTGATGCAATGAAATACCTTTACTCTAATGCTTCAAACAGATCATGATGAATCACATAAAAAATTTCCAAGGAGTTATTGACTTACAAAGAGTGTTGATGAAGAGGTGTCTGGTACAGGAATCCGCATACATGTGTCCGGAGGGTCATACGCTCTATATTGCTTTCTGCAGAGTGTGCAAGAAAGCTCCTCTGACAGCATGATGTAGAATCCATCACGTATTGGAGATGGTTTTGGGCACAATTCCCACACATTCATAACTCCAGCCTTGGATAGTTTTGGAGACCGAAAAGCACATTGTAAAGCCAAATCATCGTGCAAGACACCAAGGATATGGGTGATGAATTGGTCAGCATCCATCTGGATTCCTTGAATGTAATTAGGAAGGTCCTTTGTTGCAGAAAGCTGAAAGAGGCACCATAGATAATACTTCCAATAGAAACTTAGAACTATACATCTTTCTTCAAGGGATAAAAAAGACGCTGAATGGCATTTTGGCACAGAAGTTTCAAAACACTTACCATTAAGGCTTGTAAATTAAACTCCTCACTCTTAAAAAATTTGAAAAGCTGTTGCGCGATTATAGTTTCAGCACCATCACACTGCTTAGCTAAATTTAGGGCCTGTTCGGTGCTCCCTAAAGCTTGCAGAGATGCATTCAAGAAGCAAGTGTTCCCAAAATTTGGTAAACCAAAGGACAGCTCCATCTTAACAAAAAATATCTTACAAAATACACCTTTACACCATACCATCTAAACTTTGTGTCATTTATGACAAGATACAACACCAGTTTGATTTCCAAAGGATACATACACAAGGAAAAAGGATACACACAATGACACCTCATATTATTTATTTAACTAAATAATTCGTAAAAAAAAGGATACATACACACAAATACAATGACACGATATTTCTTTTCAGTTTTCAAAAGGATACATACACACAAATACAATGACACGATATTTCTTTTCAGTTTTCAAAAGGATACATACACACAAATACAATGACACGATATTTCTTTTCAGTTTTCAAAAGGATACATACACACAAATACAATGACACGATATTTCTTTTCAGTTTTCAAAAGGATACACCTGACGACACTTTCCTAAAGTATTTATTATTTTAAGGATACATGACAGATAGTTGTCCAGAGGCAGAGGAGCATTCCGATAAAAAGTATTTTATTTCAGGAGTTGTGAATGAACCAGGAGTTGGAGCTGTCAATCGGAGGGGTGCTGAAATGGACCACCCTCTTCTCCAGCAAGCGAAAGAAGACGGGACGAGGAAAAGGGACATAATTGCTAATTTGTTACATGATCAATTAGTAGATTAATAGAATGAATAATTAGATCAATAGTATGAAGCTATTGCTATGAGGACTTGATATGAAACATTTGAAGTGTAAGTTTTGGAATGAGTAGAGTTCTGAAACTAAAGTCTGTTTCAGTCATGACTTCTGGTCTGTAAGATGTACCTGAACGTTCTTAATTATTTTAATTCCTTTCTTTTTTAAAAAAGGAATTTAAGAGGCATCCAGTGTTTTCAGAAAATTTTAATGTTCTCTTTTTCACCACTCTCTAATTATGAATTATTGTGTGTAGGAAATGTGATGATTATGAAAAGATAAATTACAATATCTTCTAGTCAGGAAACAATATTTTTTACTAAATAAAAATAATTGCCTCAAAAAATAAAAGTATCATTCACTGAAACAAATCTCCCAAATAAGAGAACAGGAATACGAAGATAATAGCAGAGAGCAATGTCTCAAAAATATAAGTAGCTTGACATTGCTTTGGGATGACTTAAAACTAACAAACCAGCCTTACACAATGTACTAATTGAAAGTATTAAAGCTCAGGTACCCACATAAGGAATCAAACTCTATGTAAATTAACATACACATCAGTGTGACTAGCACAGAGCCTTAAGAAATAATATCACTTGTTGCCATAAATATAATTAGGGTAACTTTTGAGAACTTAAAAGCATAAGTCAAAATAAAATTCCTTAACCAAAGGAACAACAATTAAAAGGCTACTCAACAATTACAACTTACGCATGAATGCTCAATATAACAACAATTTTAGTTGCTCATGAAACTTTTAGGACAGCTGCGAAAGTAAGGGCCCCAACAGTCTTAAAATATTAGCACTGATCAGTCAATTGTAGATTCCTTCCTTGATTTGATCAATTCGTCCATGAGCTCTTTCTTACTACTTCCCTGCTGCTTCTCTGCAGGAGGCCTTGTTCTACCAAATCTTTCAGTGGTAGAAAAAGTGGATGATGGCAGGAACCGGCTTTTAGTTGCCTTGGAAGCAGCTCCAACCGCATAAGTAAGTTCAGCCTCGTTTGAGGCCATAGACTCTAATATGGGCTGCAATTCTACATAATACGCCCCAAGGTTTGGGCTTCCCCATTCCAGTCCCATTAAGTGCCTGTTGATATGTCCGGAATTCTGATGCAAGTGAATCCATCTTGTTGCGACATTGTTTGGGAGAAATCATGTGTCCTCTAAATACATTTGAGTAGATATTTTTTTTATAAAACTCTGAGTCTTTGTGGGCTCTTTGAAAAAGCGCCATACATCTATGAGGGCATGAATCTCTGCCTCACTCATCACTGCACCTGCAAACAAAAAGAAGTTAACATATGCAGATGTAATTTCATCAAATCAATGACAAGTGGTAAGTCTTACCATCAGTAAATCTGGCAATAGCCATAACATCATTCTCTAGAGAAGAGTAAGTGCCCTCTTTAGGAAATTCAGGAAGCACATCCGTCTCATCACGCACGAACGCCCAGTGCTTGCCCCATAATTGATGAGGCGCACGTCTGTGGTTCTCATCCAACCTTTTTTTTTCTTTGACAGTCCCTTTTTGTCACCACTATATTGTGTTTATTTTGGAGAGCAACACGGACTGAGTCCATAGCTTCATCCGATGCTATTACGGGACCCTTGTCACTCTTCAAAGCAGCACATTCTTTTATAAATGCCCAGGTTGCCTTGTTGCTATCTAGTTTCGTTATTAATGCACCAGCACATCCGGGTGGGTTTTCATTTACATCCCCTTTATCATTTACATCCAATGTCAATGTTTTATCTTTTTGGGGCTCATCTTCATTCAATTGCCGCCCAGAAAGCTCTCTGTTGTGGAATGTTATTGACAGTAAACAGGCAGTTGCTGAATTTTCAACAGTATTGAACTAAAAAACAAAAGAAAGAATTGATTGAAGTAAAGAATGAAATTGAGAAAAGTACGACAATAAATAAAGCATAGGAAGTGTACCTCCACAATAGCAGTCCCTGCTTCCCTGTCAAGTTCCACTATATCTAGGATCACGTCAGTTTGATCACCGCACACAGTTTGCACCTCGGTGTTGATCACATCTTTGAGAGATTCCTGAGACACATTATTTGTTAAGGTATAACAACAAGCCAATAAAAGAGTTTAAATTAAAATTCAGTGCAATAACAGTGACCCATACCACTTTGAAATTTCTAGATGAAATATTGCTGAAAAATACTTTGTTCGACTTGACAATTTGGGCTTTGACAAATGATTCCTCCTCAATTTGAGTAACATCAAGGGTAGCACCCCAAAAGGTGAGGTGGGGGATGTTACAAAACAAAGCTGCTAAGTCAACAGTGGCAAACTGAAAAAGAAAGAAAATAAATTAAGAATTTAGGAAACAGAAGCAACATCAAAATGCAAGGACCTAGGTATACTTTCACAGCAACAATTTCTAATGCATACCACAAGAATGCAGGACTGTTTTTCATAATCCAAGTCTTGGACTTCCGAGATAATAATATCATTGTCACTGATAGAGGGATCGTGCTCCCGCACCTTAACTTCTTCCCAGTCGAATAATGATTCCTGAAACAAGCAGCTAGACTATGCAGTCATAGAGAAACCATGGGCAAGCAAGCAGAAACACAAACACATACCTTTCTAATTTTTTTCACTGGCAGCTTATTAACTCTTACTTTATTCACCTTCACAAAAGTGGGAGGTTGGGTTTCTTCCTCATTTTGAGTAACATCAAGGGTAGCACCCCAAAAGGTGAGGTGGGGTATGTTACAAAACAAGGTCGCTAAGTCAACAGTAGCAAACTGAAAAAAACAAAAAAAATGAAAAAAAATTAAGAATTTAGGAAACAGAAGCAATACCAAAATGCAAGGACTTAGGTATACTTTCACAGCAACAATTTCTAATGCATACCACAAGAATGCAGGATTGTTTTTCATAATCCAAGTCTTGGACTTCCGAGATAATATCATTGTCACTGATAAAGGGATCGTGCTCACGCACCTCAACTTCTACCCAGTCCAATAATGATTCCTGAAACAAGCAGCCAGACTATGCAGTCATAGAGAAATCATGGGCAAGCAAACAGCAACACAAACACATACCTTTTTAAACTTCTTTCCAGGGAGTCCTTTTAGAACTACATTAGTTGTCTTCCTCATAAGAACATTTTTATCATTGTTGTTATTGTTTACATCATTCTCATGATCATTTGCAAAAGTTTTAAGATTCTGAAAACTGTGATTCAGATCGTCGACATTGATGCCTAATGATACTTCCAACACTTCTGTATTTGCAGAATTAATAATCGTGTCATCTGCATACAAATTTTCTCCAAGAGGCATGCCTAGGTTTTCAGCCTCTAAAGACTCTGAAATCTCAGGGTCCACAGTCACAGTATGATTACAATATAAACAAGCAGGCCCGCCCTTCCGCCAAACCGAGTAGCCAGCTCCACTTCGCTGCGCCGGCAACTCGGTTCGGCAGGGGCCGGGCCTGCTTGGCCTGCCGGCGGCGATGTTCGGGCCTTTGGCCCGACCATT
>NW_026267638.1:100505-101539 GCF_000697945.3 Frankliniella occidentalis
TTTCGGCCTCCAGGTGACCTTTCTTGAAATATGGTGAAAAACGATTTTTTCTAGCAAAAATAAACACGTCGTTTTTTGGCTACATATCGGAAAACAATTTTCATAGCGCAATTAGTCCAAAATGAAACAGTTCTGTCGCGTCAAAGCACACCTAATAATGTATAGGACGACACGCTGTGATATACAAAAACCAGGGAGGGGAGTGCCGGCAATAGCTTGCTAATTAAACCTTAGTTAGTCAACTAAAATGTCTTGTGGGCAAGCTGAAGATGTTATCGCACATCGTATCGACTCCTGAGTTATCTCCTTATATAAATTCCACACCGAACCGCATATAGCCATTCCCGGGATTATGCCTACGGGAGCCCAGGGGGGTGAAATGTATCAATTTCCCTCAATGACCCAACTTCGAACCCTTAGAGAGGGGTTAAAGGTCAGACATTGAACCAGAATTTACTGTTTCGCAAGTCTTGGGATATCTTGAAGTACTTTTTCCAGGTATACTTGTTCAATCCCAGATTTTCACTCCAACCTAGCGGGCAGCCGCTCGGACTGCGGCGGGCGCTGTCCACGCCAACTCGACAGACGAAAAGTGACCCGCTGGGAATTTTAATTTTTATACGCTAATCGATGCTCCTTCAGGTCCCATGCATGACCCCGAAAGCAAAATTTCGATATCTCAACTGGTGCGGGGTGGGGGGCGGATCAAAATTCCGGCCCCACCCCCTCCAAATCACTATTTCCGCCTGTGCGCCGGATTGCGTGCACGCAGCGCAATTAAATTTTGCCAGTGGTTAGCACTATACAAGACCCTTCGAGGACACAAGGCGGCAAACAAAAATATTTGCCACTTTCCGAATAAACCAGAAATTTCGAAACCAACACGTCAACTCAATTTTCTCGAAAACCTATATTTTGATTTCGTCGGCACTTCGGGCCCACCTAGTAGCCACCCATGGCTACTAATACCAGAAATAATATTCGTGGGATCTCTATGGGCCCGCACGTTTTCGGGGTCATGCATGGAACCTGAA
>NW_026267638.1:101589-104738 GCF_000697945.3 Frankliniella occidentalis
AAAATAGAAGATGATGACGAGCCTGAACATGAGATAAATTATGATGATAAAATCTCTGATAATGACAATGACCTTGAAATAATTGAAATAGAGAATGATAATGGCAACGACCCTGAAATAATTAAAATAGAAATTGATAGTGACAGTGACAGTGGAGATTTTTCAAAAGTCTGGTATTTTGACAGACTGAAGAAGCTCTGTGAGTAAATAATAGACTGAGATATGCTACCATGAAATTATATTTACTTTTAGATTCCTTTTCCTGTGTTTCCAGATCCATCACTCACAACAAGACAACTTTTGGAGGAGTCCCATGTAGGTAAGATACAACTTGGAATAGGTTGCTAAAGGGGAGACTATACTGAAAATATGGTGATTTTGTACAAAAACCACCTTTTCTGGAACTTTGTGTGGGAAGTGTTCCATCTATACAGTCAATTTTAAATTTTATTCTGTTATTTGTAACTTGGTCCTATGGACAATTAGTGACCCTCAATAGGACCAAATAACATATTTTTAAGTATGCTTTCATGAACTTTAAATACTAGTATTGGTTCTATTTTTTTTTAATGCCCCAAAACTTCCTTGCGTTCCAAATTTTATGTTCCGGAGTTGATCATCTCAGGTTTTATGTTTTGAAAGGTTTTCTACAAGGTCTTTTATTATCTATCTGAATTTTTGGATTTAAAAGCTATATTTTTTGTTAATTTTTGAACTTTTAAAATTGTTAAAATGGTCCAGATTATAAAACTGAGAATCGGATGTAATAGTGCAAATCTGGCTCAGAGACGTTGTTCCTTGATCTTTTCTGATTTCAAAAATATTTACCTCAGCCTTCTACGTTCAATTTTGGAACGCAAGAAACAGTTATAGTAGAACCTTGCAGAGAATCAACAAGCACTGTAACCTTTAATCGGTTCAGCTTACAGACCCCATACAACGTTTTTTAACAGTTTTTCATCAAACTGAAGATAAAAATAACATTCCTAAAGAGGTCTCATATAATCATTGAGATGTTTATTTCAGTATAGTCTTCCCTTAAGAAAATGAGGGGCAAGGCAAGAGTAAGACAAAACATCTTTTAAAAGAGCAGAATGCTTTAGTTACTTCTGCCAATCTCTGCTTATGATCCAACTTCATGAAAGGAATAAAATATTACATGGTTTTGACTAGTGAAAATTAAGATGGGTCTTCCCATATCTGGCCCCCATGTATCAATTACCTCAAAAAATAACATTTCCACTTCTTGACAGGTTGCGGATGTGGCTGCCCCTACAACTGTGGCTTTCCACCAGAGACAGCATCTCCTGGTGAGCTGAAATTCTGAAGAAAAAAACAAAGGTTAACAAATATGCATACTTATTGTTTAATTTTGTTATCCAGATCAACAATGCAGCTCAGCCAGCAGCAGCACCTACCAAGGTGGGTTCAAATGGAAAATGCTTATAGCACACACCACACATTTCCACGGTTACACTTTCCCAACTAAACTTTTGTTGAATTTTCAGACTCTCAGGTGGCATGTCAAATGGAGCAGGAAGGGTGGCCAGCACCTGCGCTATTTGAAGGTAAGCAGGTGATATTCTCTTTTGAAGGAATGATGAAATGCACTGTAAAATTTAAAAAGAAAATTAATGTATGATATTTCTATGTTATTGATCTAGACTTAGCTGGAAGCTGTGAGGAAGGTAAGAAATCAAAGCATACATACTGTGTTTGGAACTGCCTGAAATCCTCCCAGATCTTCTTTCACAAACTAATTGCTTTATTCTTCTTTCAGCATATCCTGTGCTCTTGGAGACAGACTTCTCAATGGAGCACGAAGCGTGGCCAGCACCTGCGCTGTTTGAAGGTGAGCAGTGATATTCTCCTTTGAAGGAATGTTGAAATGCACTGTAAAATTTAAAAAAATAAAAAAATTAATGTATGATTTATTTCTATGTTGATCTAGACTTAGCTGGAAGCTGTGAGGAAGGTAAGAAATCAAAGCATACATACTGTGCTCAGACTGCCTGAAATCCTCCCAGATCTTCTTTCACAAACTAATTGAGCACTTTATTCTTCTTTCAGATCCTGTGCTCTTGGAGGCAGACATTGAAATGGAGCTGCCCCATAATGTGGGAATGCAAGGTCCCCTAGAGGGTGAGCTGTGACTTTTGATTACCCTTGGGTTTCTGCAACAAAGTTTAAGTTCAATTACATGATAGAAGTTAAATCATACAGCTAATGTATGCTGTCCAATTTTATTTTTCAGCTCCACAAGCAGCAAGAAACACTCCAGTGACACCAGCAGGTAGGTAGTAAGGCATAAGAGTAACTGTCTTTTAGAGTACTACAAGCTTCTGCAAAAGTAACAACTTGAATGAAATTACAGAAAGAGAGGCGCGCAAGAAGCGGCTGAGAACTATCAATCGGAGGGCAAAGAGTGCAGCAAAAAGAAATGGTACGGTAAAATCTCTTTCACTTGATATTTCAGTTGACTACCTAGTTACTGTACTTTGAATAAAATTGGTATGCACTAACTTCTGAATCATTTTGTTGTCCAGATCCAAAATGCAACTCAGCCAGCAGCAACCAAGGTGGGTTCAAATGGAAAATGCTTATAGCACACACATTTCCATGGTTACACTTTCCCAACTAAAATTATGTTCAATTTTCAGACTCTGTCAAATTTTATTTTTCAGCTCCACAAGCAGTAGCAGCTACAGAAACACCAGAAGGTAGGTAGTAAGACATAAGAGTAAATGTCTTTAAGAGTAACTACAAACTTGCTACAAAATAACAACTTGAATGAAATTACAGAAAGAAGGGCGCGCAAGTTAAGGCTGAGAACAATCAATCGCAGAGCAAAGAAGGCAGCAAAAAGAAATGGTACGGTAAAATCGCTTTCACTTAATATTTCAGTTATCTACTTATTGTCAAAAGCTTACCCTGTTTACTTTCTTCTTGCAGTAACTTTGTTTATGAATGAGCTGCAGAAGGGGCCAGGAAATATTTCTTATTATTTTCAATCATGTATCACGTTATATCAATCATGTACATTGTTTGCAAGTCTGATTCTAAAGCAGTCAAATGCCATGTTTGTCATTGTTATTACTTGTGTAAGTGAAATATCCTAGCTTTATATGATTTCTTTGACCATAAATTCA
>NW_026267638.1:112388-113757 GCF_000697945.3 Frankliniella occidentalis
AAGGTAGATGTATGCCAGGCGCGTCGCAGCGTAACAGTGTTTCGTGAGATATCGCGAAGCCTGTTACGCGAGACGTGGTCTGGCGTACATCTACCTTGTTATCATTGTAGCTCATGAAGTTGGTGAGCCATGCGCCTGATGGCTCCGAGCGCATAGGCATCCCGCCCGCAGACCTGCATGCAGGCTAGCACACCCCAATGACTACTACGAGAGGTGATGAGTTTACTTTTAAAAAAGAAGTTCGAATGGTACCGCCAGAGAGCGCTATGGCAAGTGTTAGTTGGAGTCGATGTGGCCGTGCACGGCTTGTTTTCCCCGTTCATACTTGAATTTCACTGCTGCCGTGACGGGACTACAGGGCTACGCGTGTGAAGAAACGTTAGTTAGTTTCTGTCGCTGTGGTCATTTGACGATCTGCGAAGAACAGTATTTGATGAGTTGTTTTAAGATTTTCCATTGCCGTTGAACAGTAACCTGTCCTTCCAGCGCGGTGGTTACTCTTACTCCGCATCATGATGTGGGATGCTGCAGGTGAGTTGTATTTCCTAGTCTGTAATATACTAATCAAACAGAACCCAATTTGACATAAAAACGTCAAAATGTAGCCGAAGTAAAAGCCACATTTTTTGTCAAATGTATGTCTCTTTGATTGTTCATTGCACACTGAGTTAGTTTAACTTACAATTGCTGTTTCTTTCCTCCCTTTTTACTTATTAAATAGTTGTTCGGGTCTTATCTCAGCAACAGGGGATGCTTCATAGCCACCCCTGACTCTGAGGCTTTTAATGGACCACAGTCTTGTGTTGTTTCCTCTACCCCTCTACCCAAAAGTGCTAAAAAGCTATTTAACTATGTTGAGCCTGTTTTGGTGTACAGCGGGTTCTCAGAAAAATTTCTTCCTGTAAGTAATTTCAAATCTTATCAAATGTAATTTTAAAACCCGGGAGCCTTTTTACCCTATGTGTCTCTTGTAGAGTTTATTCATTAACCCTATTGAAAAGCTGAGGAGAAGTTGTAAGATTATGGAAAATATCAAGAAGACTGTTACTAGTCACGTTTATGACAAACGGACTAGGTCAATAACTGTTGAAGTAATCTAGAATTCTTTTAATCTATTCAGGGTTTACATTGATGGTTTTTCAATTTATTATCAATTTTCAATGGATTCTTTTCAGTTTAATTCCACCATTGTCTGTGACAAAATGTCAGAAACTGCTGTGAATTGTGGAGGCACTAACATAACTGTGATGAGGCCAAGTGGCTCCAAGAAGGAATCCCTCATGATGGAAGAAATTGGAGTGGCAGGCTTGGATAAGCTAAATGACAATGTAGATAGCACAGCAGCCCAGCCTGTAGACATGGATGCTTC
>NW_026267638.1:113807-114568 GCF_000697945.3 Frankliniella occidentalis
CTGTGGGGAGGTGGGCGTCCGGCCGGCCGATCGCCAACACGCATGCTTAAGTGTATGGAGCTTTCAAATTTTCGCGCTGCGCTCCGCGCGCCCTCCAGCGGCCAGGTGGCGCGGACCGGCGGCGGCAGTTACCGTGGTTACCGGGGGTGGAGGGGGTGGCGGCGTCGGCGGCCAGCGTCCCGCCCGCCCCGCTCGTCACTTCGTCTCGTCGCCTCCTGCCTGTTGCGCAACCCTTCTCCCGTGCAGCATGGACGCCATCAAGGAGTATGGAGGAGATTCCTCCACTGAAGATGATGAGTTTTGTTGTTTGGTCAACAAGTCCCTCGTGGACATGCTGGACATGGTAAGTACAGTGATATCATTGTGTTCGTCGCCATGCAGTTCCTCGAGTCCGATCATTTTCGCCGCCGTGAAGCTACCGAAGTTCGTTACTTTTTCGCGCGCCAAATCTGCTGGTGAGTCTGTGTTATACATACTAGCACTTTGGTGTTTTGTGTACGCTGTTTCTTTAGCATGCACCTTTTCTCTAGAATCACGAGTGCTTATGTATCGCAGTCCGTTCTTTTCTTGTTTGCACCTAACCTAGAAGCCTGTGCTCACGTTTCTCGCGCTCGTGCGCTGTAAATACATCTCTATGCTATGTTTTCTCATGATTTTTGTCTTTTGAATGTACGAATTGTGTATGAGCGAGTGTGCTTTTCTTGTGGTGCGTGTGCCTTAACCTCTCTTGAGCGGCGCTTCGCGCCAAAACTGTTGCCTGT
>NW_026267638.1:115118-116560 GCF_000697945.3 Frankliniella occidentalis
TGAGGCCGCGGGAAAGGGGGGAGCGCGGCCGGGGCTCGGAGCTGGTGCACCTGATGGTGCTCCTCGTCACGTCGTCTCGTCCTGGTGCAGGTCGTGCCCGTGCAGAGGGCCGCGTGCTCGCCCGGGCTGAGCACCGCGTCGACGCCTTGGACAACACGAACGCTATCGTCTGGGGCTCGGAGCTGATGCGCCTGGCGCCGTGCACATCTGGTGATCACAAACTAATATCCGTTTGTGACCGTCTTTTTCAGGAGTATGATTTTCTGTGTGAGGGGCCGGAGGCCGCCTCCAGTCCGATGAGCGGCGCGGCGCCGGCAAGCCCACCACCCACGCCGCCGCCAACCCCCGAGCAGGTCCCGGCCGTTGAGGTGAGAGCGAGTGTGTGCGTGTGTGTGTGAGTGCATGTGAATGCGCGCGTCGCGCTCCCCAACCGTTTGGGCGCGCACTCCTGTTGATCATAAACTCATAGATGTTTTTGACCGTCTTTTGCAGGAGTATGACGTGGCGTCCACGCCAGAGCCAGTAGACGCCGCACCCGAGGGAGGCGAGGGAGGCGAGCCAGATGACACCCCCGAGCCCGAGCCAGCAGACGCCGAACCTGAGCAGGGAGGCGCCGGCGCCAAGCCTGCTGTGGAGCCGGCCGTAGAGGTGAGAGCGAGTGTGTGTGTGTGTGTGTGTGTGTGTGCGTGTGTGTGGGCTCAGCTCCTAACTCAAGCTCTTCATGTTGCAGGCGTGCGTGAGGGTGCCGACTGCGCCATGCACACCTCCCACCCCGGCGGCCCGGCAGCCAGCTGCGGAGGGGAGGCCGGTTAAGCACTGTTACGCGTTCCTGCCACCAGCTGCCTCCCCTGCCCAGCTGCAGGACGCTGTCGTGAGGGTGGAGGCGAGACGTGCGCAGAGGCGGGCCGCGGAGGGCGAGGCCCAAGTGGTAAGTTTCAATGGTGTTGTAGGGAGTTGTAACCTAGATGTAGGTGAAAGACTAATGTTGTATGTTCTTGATCACAGATTGATGCCCTACCGCTGAAGCGGCGCCGCCGCCGCGGAGGTAAAGGTCGCGCTCGCGGGCAACAAGCACCCGCCCAGGAGCCCGCCGAACCTGCCCGGGAACCTGAACCTGCCCAGGCCCCCTTGGTGAGTTTGCTTGGATTCTTCTTGCATGGATTGTAACTTGTGTGTTGGTGATTGACTAATTATGTCTATTTGATTACAGAATGAACCACGAGGGCGCAGGCGTGGTGGGCGTCGCGGCGCGCAACCCCGAGGAGCTCGCGGCGCGCAACCCCGAGGAGCTCACGGCCAGGGAGGTCATGATGGCCATCGTGGCCATGGCCCCTGGAGGGGACCTCCGCGCGGGGCCTGGAGGGGACCTCCGCGCGGGGCCTGGAGGGGACCTCCGCGCGGGGCCTGGAGAGGACCCCAGCGTGGTTTCTGGGGATACTGGG
>NW_026267638.1:118392-118758 GCF_000697945.3 Frankliniella occidentalis
GGCCACTTTTGTGAGTAAAACTCCCTCTAGCGCCTAAGCGGTGAGAGATAGAGCCAAACGGACGAAATTTTAGTTCAGAGGGGTCCAGATTCACAAGTTACCCCTTAGGAGACCATCAAATATTTTTTAACATTAATATATTTATTTTTTGGCCACTTTTGTGAGAGAGACTCCCTCTAGCGCACATTTTTTGTCAAATGTATGTCTCTTTGATTGTTCATTGCACACTGAGTTAGTTTAACTTACAATTGCTGTTTCTTTCCTCCCTTTATACTTATTAAATAGTTGTTCGGGTCTTATCTCAGCAACAGGGGATGCTTCATAGCCACCCCTGACTCTGAGGCTTTTAATGGACCACAGTCTTGT
>NW_026267639.1:0-1585 GCF_000697945.3 Frankliniella occidentalis
AAAGGAGCAAAATACTTCGCAGGAATTTAACAGTGCTGTTTGACAGTGTGCCCATAAGCTTGACGGCTTTTCTGCTCAGTGTACTTCCGTTCCAGACGCTTTTGAGTACTCCACCCCACCCCTTTCATATGTGTCCCGCCTGGGCAGCCGATGATTCCCATGAAAGGAAAAAGAAACGGGTGCCGCTGAGCTCAG
Organism: Frankliniella occidentalis; assembly: GCF_000697945.3. NCBI lineage: Eukaryota > Metazoa > Arthropoda > Insecta > Thysanoptera > Thripidae > Frankliniella > Frankliniella occidentalis. The sequence continues at coordinate 196 of NW_026267639.1, forward strand.
CCCGAACAGTCCGAGCCGAGCGTTCCGTTTCACAACGAGTAGAACTGAAAGAAACCGACCAGCATTCAGCCGACTCGAGCAGGCCAGCATTGTGCGTTCAAAAATTCGGGGAAACGCGCCTCGCGCGCAAGCTATATCTCTCTTCCTCTCTCATTCCCTCCCCTCTCCCCTCCGGCTCTTCTCGTCGTATTCTTCTGCGCTCCCTCTCTCTCTCCCGCGCCTCCCCAACGTTCTGAGGCCTCCGCCATTTCCTCATTCTCTGGCAGTCTGCCGGTTTCTCCCCCTCCCTCCATTCCCTTCTTCCTCGAGGCTTCTCTTCCTCCGTCCATTCGTCTGCCCCTCTCCCTCTTTCCTCCCCCTCCCAACCCCCTCTCTCTGTCTCCCCTCGCCCCTCTCTCTCCTTCTCTCCTCCATTCCACCCGTTTCACTGTTGTTTCGCATAGCCCCCTCACGACTCCGCGAGTCGCTCTGCTAGAAGAATGAGTGGAAAGTTTATGCGAACTATATAGTGTTGCAACGCGTGTCGAGCCGAGTCGGGTAGAATCGAGCCGAGCAGGGAGGGGTCACGTGCACGACAAGGTCCTCGCACAAGATCCTGCAGGCAGGGCCTGTCTGCCAGTGCAGCTGCAGGCAGGACCAAATCAACCCTACTTGCATGCACTGATGAATAAAGTCTGCAACCGCTAGTTGTGCACTTTAAACTGTGTAACTCGGTAGTTTGTTCAATTTAAAGCAAGTGCTCAACTAACTCCTACCGTACCCTACAAACCACCTGGTTTCTGCAAAATATGGAGGGAGGGTGGGTGTAAACCGTGTAAACCGGTCGGTTTATACGTCCCCACCAAGTTTCAACCATTTCAACACTATTTTCAGGGTTGGGAGCCCTCGACCTCCACACAATAGACTTTATCCGTTCTCGACATTTGGAGAAGAAAGAAAATCAATATTTGCTTCTTCAACTTCAAAAAGGGTTCACACGACCGCTTGATCAGGGCAGTTTTAGAATTTACGCTATGTGGCCGTGGGGGCAAATTTAATGAAATTTGGATAAAAAAATACTACAGAAAACTAGAATTTTTTTGAGATATGCTTATCATAATTTTGTCGGATGAAATTTGAGAAATTGCATCCACGCGTTTCCATGGAAATGACGAGCTGAACAGCAGGCCGAGTCGAGCCAGGTAAATTTCGGCCAACCACAAATTTGCGCGGGAAGTTCGACCAATGGAATCGATCGCCTGTTGCTTTGTACAACCCTACCCAAAAATTATTTGGCCCTGGCGTCAAATCCCTTGTTGAGTGTACACCAGTGCCAAGATTTCCAGATTTCTAGAAAATATTTTGCTTATAGAACATAAAATCCCTGTAACTTGGCAAACCGCCGGGGACT
>NW_026267639.1:1968-3451 GCF_000697945.3 Frankliniella occidentalis
GTGTCCTGAACCCGTCCAGAACCCGTCGTGTATGTCCTGTAGCCGTCCAGAACCTGTCCTGTGTGTCCTGAAGCCGTCTAAAACCCGTCCATTGTGTCCGGCCGGACATCGTCCAGGACATGTCCCACGTGTCCTGAACCCGTCCAGAACCCGTCGTGTATGTCCTGTAGCCGTCCAGAACCTGTCCTGTGTGTCCTGAAGCCGTCTAAAACCTGTCCTTTGTGTCCGAACATCGTCCGGGACATGCCCCATGAGTCCCAAATCCGTCCAGAACCCGTCCTTTGTGTCCGATCGCCGTCCAGCACATGTCCTCTGTGTCCAGAACCCGTCTTAAAATCGTCTTTTGTGTCGTCAGCCGAACTGCTCATCCTGAATTCCCTCCAAAGTCCGTCCTGGTTTGTATGTATGTATATATGTCATATCTCACTGTGTACAGGCAAGATATCGCCAATTCTATCACACTATAAGCTTACTTTTTAAGAGTGTTTTTCAAACAAGCCCATCTTGCGTTTTTGGCTGATTTCTCCTAACGGAGGCGGACTTTTGCCACTCCGACCACACTACTGTCTTTGTCTCGAAAAAATCTTTCAAACGAGTATAAGGTTAATGGGGTTCTGAATGCTAGGAGGCTAGTTAGCGCAGGGTGCATCAGAACCCTATCAACCTTATGCTCGTTGGAAAGGTTTTTCCGAGACAAAGACAGTGGTGTGGTCAAAATGCCAAAAACCCGCCTCCGTCGGGAGAAATCAGCGAAAACGCGTAACATTAGGTCATTCGAAAGAGCTTGTGAAAACTAATCTTATGGTGTGACCAAATTACTAATATCTTGTCGATATTTATATATATTCACAAAGTAATCTAGAACGAAACGCGCATGAAATAGGGACGAAAAGTACGGGTTTTGGACGGGCTCAGGACAATCAGGACGGGTTCAGGACGGGTTCAGGACACACGGGACGGCTTGTGGACGCGTTGAGGACACAGAGGACGGGTTCGGGACGGGTTAAGGACACACGGGACGGGTTGTGGACGGGTTGTGGACGGGTTGAGGACACACAGGACGGGTTGTGGACGGGTTGAGGACACACAGGACGGGTTCGCAGGACGGGTTAAGGACACACGGGACGGCTTGTGGAGGCGTTGAGGACACACGGGACGGCTTATGGACGCGTTGAGGACACAGAGGACGTGCTCTGGACGGGTTGAGGACACATAGGACGGGTTGTGGACGGGTTGAGGACAGCTAGGACGGGCTGCGGACGCCCTGCGGACAGGCTGGACGGAGTGCGAACACGGCGGCATGCGACTGGACAGGCTGTGGACGCAGGGGACCGGTCCAGGACGGGCAGAGGAAGCCCTGGGGACAACCTGGACGGAGTGCGGACACAGCGGCACGCGGCTGGACAGGCAGTAGACGCAGGGGACTGGTCCAGGACGGGCGAGACGACCTAAGAACAGACGGGACGGATTGCGGACACGCTAG
>NW_026267639.1:3791-5288 GCF_000697945.3 Frankliniella occidentalis
CGGGGCGGGGCGGGGCGGGGCGGTGGCTCCGCGCAGCAACACAAAACGCATCGGGGCTGGCCAGCACAGCCGCGGGTAAATAGAGTAGAAGGGCGGTCGGCCGCCGGCACCGTGCTGTGTGGACCTTAAGCCTGCAGCACTGTTGTGTAAAGTTGCGTTGATTTTTTTTTCTTTCCGGCATGTCTTTCCTAAAACAGTCTTCCAAGACTGTCCCTATCCGGAGGGCGCACAGCGCCCCGTCCCCCGTCTCTTTTCTCTATCTATCTCTTATTTTTAGCACGTGATATGATACCTTAAAAACTTTCGCAAAACACAAAGAATATGGAAGTAAACTTAAGGGCGTCAGCTGTAGTTTTAACTTTATTTAAGGAATAAGACCCAGCGGAAACCGAACAACTCGCCGAGAAATTTGCACTGTCAAATTCCTGTGAAAGCAACGCTTTGCAGAACAGCGAAAGTAAGATCCTTTGTAACTACGAAGCATTTACTTTGCAATTGCAAAGTGATGCTTTGCAATTGCAAAGCAATGAAAACACGCTAAAAAGCATCGCTTTGCAATTTGCAAAGCATCGCTTTGTAATTGCAAAGTAAATGCTTTGTTATTATAACAAAGGATCTAAATACTTCGCAGTTCTGTAAAGCGTTGTTTTGCAGGGTTTTAACAGTGCGCTGTTCGTCTTCCACTGACCACATCCTGAGGAGTTCGGATCGACACGACAGTTTGTGTGTCGTGTCAGCAGCTGCCTAGACCGCCTAAGAAGCGCGCGTCACCTCGGCTGTGCGCCGTGACGATGTGTGTGTGTGTTTTTGTGTGTGTTTGTTTGTGTGTTAGGCCTAGAAAGGATAGCTTAAATGGAGTACGTACTGCAGCGCCCGTGACCCCCCTCCTCAGAGTGTTTGGCACGCTCTGCAGGCTCTACTATGGGGCCGATTGCAGAAAATTTGGTATCGACGGACTCGGAAAGGTGTGAGGATGGGCTAGTTGACGACAGAATTGAACAAAACTCACCGGGGTGGGGCGTAGAGGGGCCTAAATGATCGGCGCCGACGCTGTCCGCAACCGCTGCAGGAGCTGGCTACCTGCGCGGCGGGGCCGCCGGGTCGGGCGGGCGGGTGAGAGGAGGGGCCGGCCGGCCGGGCAGGAGGGGAGCAAGGCGCTTCCCGGAACCGGCCGGCTAGGGCCGGCTAGTGTGATTTTGGGTGGGTCCAAATTTTGTCCGCCCGAGCTCAAATATTGAACAGCTTCTTACGGAAATGGACAGAAGGACTTCAAGACGTTTCAAACGATTCCAAACGCCATCCCAATATTCAAATTTTGGGTGTTATCCACGTACTATGTTCGCTATTGCCGTAACTAGACCCAAAAACCCAAAATTTGAATATTGGGGTGGCGTTTGGAATCGTTTGTAGGTTTCAAGTAGTGTCTGCCATGTTACTGTCAACCATGGCCACTGAAAAAAACAGGTGTTCAAAACCCATGTTTTCTGTCAAATCTAC
>NW_026267639.1:5338-5642 GCF_000697945.3 Frankliniella occidentalis
TGAATGGGTTCTCTTATGAGCACATAAATTCTTGTAACGTGATAGTACCCTCCCACATGTTGGGAAAGGGCAAGGAAACGTAATATTCGGTGTATCTTTCATTAACATTTTATTCGTTTCCAGGTTTATTAACGATGATGGTCAGATTTGTTTCCAGGATTATTACAGATAATGGTCAAACAGTTACCTTTGGCAACAAAGCTTTCAAGGTCAAATGAGTTGGAGATCACACATTTCTTTTTCTCCCGCTTCTCGCACCAAACTTTGAACACTGGCATCTGCAAGATTAAGGTAAGGTTAATAA
>NW_026267639.1:9530-11120 GCF_000697945.3 Frankliniella occidentalis
CAGTATTTCAAGAAGTAACAAACCTGATTTGAAAAAACTACCACAGACTTGTATGGATTGGAATTAAAACTACACTTGACCACGGTGAAAAGACAAACAACTAAACAAATTAAGTGCACTTAATCACCCAACCGAACAACGATCGGCGTTTGCCGATAAAGTGAACCATATCCCCCAAATAATCTGTTAAATTCTAACGCTCGGGAGGTCTCCGCAACGACGTCTTGTTCAGTGTACGTCCCCGTCACCTCGTCACTGAGAGGTACGTCCACGTGCGTTCTACCCATGTGACTTGTGACTTCACGTGTCGCTGCTATGATATGACCTCTTCTTGAGAACGATGATCTAATTTTTGATACTGATTTCGGAAATCGGTTGACTATTATACAGTCCAGTCGGCCCGAGATCAATAGGTTAAACTCGCACTTTGCTCCTAAGGACTGATATCGGCGAGGAAATTTCCGTGCTAGTGGTGTGGCAACGCCGCCATCCTTGTCCTGGGCTGGAGATTTGCATGTGATGGGCACGAAAGTCATCCTCACACGCGCGCAATGGGAAATTTGCTGACGGTGAGTCAGTCAAGACTCCTTTCCTGCCCACGTAGTAAATTTACTTGGGTGGGTTGGAAAGACTCCCTTCCCAACCACAGTGGCTTGTAAATTTCCTCACCAGTGGGCCGGGGATTTCCTGGCTATTTGGGTCTGTAAATTTACCGAACACTAGCTGGCAAAGGAGCGTTGCCACGCGGGGAAGGGAAAATTCCCTCTAAGTTTTTTTACAGTGTAGAAAATGATTGTTGTAATAATGATAAACATTTAGATGGAAACCTCAAAAAGATAAAATTAGACATTATAAATCCATTGAATAGATCACATTCTTGATGCACTCAAGGCGATTCTTAAAGAGGTCTGTGGTCCGCAGCAATAAGATTTTCACCCCATAAGCCCCAGCACAATTGTATCTAAACAGAGTGAACGTTCAGTTACAAAATGAGAACATAATGTCCAAAAGCATGACAAATCCATTCATTATACTTATTCGAACCGAGCTGCTGAACATACCCTTTTAAATGTACGGATAAAACTGCCTCCAACATTCCTCCAGTCGCACCAGTTTGGAGGTCTGAACAAAGCTCAGTGGACACTCAGGACCACTCCAGTTCTCTGTTGAGAACTAATGCAAAACCAAGAACTCTCCGTGTAGTAGAGGAGAGGGGGACGGCGCGGGCGCCTTTTCCCGTTCCGTTTTTGTTCTTCTTGCTTCCGCTCCGCGCTCCATTGGAATACCCTATTAGCGAAGCCCATTACTCCACTGACCGGAAAAGTTTCATTCTGTTTGTTTGTTTGTTTGTTTGTCCGCACGATAACTCGAGCAAGAATTGAGAGAGCGATCTGGGAATTTCAGGGTCGTTTTGTATCAAAAAAAGACAGATGGAGTTCGAAGAAGAGCATTCTAGCTCAAAAATTGGCTTTTTAGGCCCCCCCAAGGGGGCCTTTCTGCTCGCGTGCGAGCGCTTCCTCTTTTCCCTCTTTTCTTTCCCTCATTCATTAAGGTACCGCGACTTCTGTTGAACAGATTTTAATAAAATTT
>NW_026267639.1:11675-13445 GCF_000697945.3 Frankliniella occidentalis
GTTCAACCCACGTCTAATAACTCCTTCTTTAGCGATTTGGCGTGCACTTCAGAGGTGGTTAAATGACATGTGTTTGAATAATTGTAACTATGAGTAAAAGTTGCCATTGCCGGGGAATGCCCACTAAGTAGTTTCTATAAGGCGCTTGCCTCGCTGTTGGTTTTGTTATTGTGGTGACTTCAGAACGAAGAGCTACAACACTAACCATCAAGTTTTGACGATTTCCCTCTCTTCTAATTTTCAACGCTGAATCTATTGAAGTGATTAGTTAAATGATTATTTCTTCGTGTGCATACGATTGTTCGTTAAAACTTCAGGGGCCGATTAACGCGTTAGCGTTAGAATTTTTAAAAAATCAAAACTACTGGTCGCAAAATGTATTTTTATCAAATATATTTTTATGAGCTCCTAGGGGGTAACTCGCCAAAGAAGAGCCCTCTGGGCGAAAATTTCGTTCGTTTGGCTCTATCTTGTACCGTTTAGGTGCTACGGGGCATTTCTTGACAAAAATGAGCCAAAAATGATCAAATGGTCGATTAAATCATTGAAAAGACTTCATTTCGAAAAACTGTATATTCACTCCTATTACCCCGTCTCGGGTGTCAGCGCCGCAGGCCTACACTGTTAAAAATAACTGTCACCTAATGACTTACTGCCTGATTGACACTCCTGTAATGTAACAGAAATGTTGTTTTCATCTGAACACTCTCGAAACTTGTGATATTCGGTTCAAAGTGGCCCACAACAAAAACTACTACGTATTACTTTGCTGTACATTTACAAGAAAAGAGAAGTTAATTTTGTTAGCAGCACATTTCGTTCCAAAACAGGACACTCGTTGGCTGAGCGATTAGCGAAGCCTATTACTCCAGTGATGATCAAAAAGTTTCGCGTCTGTCTGTTTGTGTGTGTGTGTGTGTGTTTGTCTGTCATCACGATAACATGAGAATGAATTGAGCTAGCGACCTGGGATTTTAAGGGTCGTTTTGCGTCATAAAAAGACAGATCAAGTTCGAACTAGAGCATTCTAGCTCAAAAAATGGATTTAAAAAAAGAATCAAAAACCACAGGTCCCCAAAAAAACGTTTTTTAAACATATTTTTTTTAATGTTTCCTAAGGGGTAACTGATCAAAGAAGAGCCCTCCGGGCGAAAATTTCGTCCGTTTGGCTCTATCTCTAACCGTTGAGGCGCCAGACACTGTTTTTCACACGGAAATGACCCCAAACCATTTCAATGTTTTTTCTCAAATATTTCATGGTCTCTGAAGGGTCAACTCGTCAAAATAAAACCATGGGGAGCAATAATTGTGAGTTTTGGGGCCGAAGGCCTACTTACGACTCTTTCCTTTGCCCCCGACTCGGGTGTCAGCGCCGCAGGCCTAGGTAGATGTATGCCAGGCGCGTCGCAGCGTAACAGTGTTTCGTGAGATATCGCGAAGCCTGTTACGCGAGACGTGGTCTGGCGTACATCTACCTCGTATTATTACAATTTTTAGCAGATGATACCTTACAACCTTACACTAAACATGACTAGACATAAGTATACGTTAGTAATGTAAAGTAAAGTAATGTAATTAAAGGGAACCAATAGGAAGCTCATATATTGCGCTAGGCGGGATGGTGGCTGGTGTCCGTCGCCTCGCCTCGCCTCGCTCGCGCGCGTCCGCCACGCCGCGCGTTGTTGCGCCGAGCCGAGCCTAGCCGAGCCTAGCGGAGCCCTGAGCCGCCCGAGCCGAGCCGCGCCCGAGCCGAGTCGGCCGTGCTCCCCA
>NW_026267639.1:14375-22627 GCF_000697945.3 Frankliniella occidentalis
AGGCTTCATTTCGAAAAATTGTATATGCACTCCTATTACCACGTCTCGGGTGTCAGCGCCGCAGGCCTAGCTATATGTGCGCGAGGCGCGTCGCAACATTACAGTGTTTCGTGAGATATCGCGAAGCCTGTTACGCGAGACGTGGTCTGGCGTACGTATAGCTTGTCAGTATCCTGTCTTCAGAAATCTTGCACGTTCAGTAATAATTGGGATAAATGACTCAAGTATGAAAATTTGTCGTTTCTTTATAAACCCAAAGTTTACGCAACTATTTTTTTTTTTTTTTGTTAGATTTGTTTAAAGAGGAACCTCCCAGTTTTTATCAACTGAACCGTTATAACTCTAAAAAAGTAACCAGAAACAACATGCTTAAAACTAGGGTCTCAACTGTAATGAAAGGGCTAAAGTTGCCAACTATGTGAATCTTAAGGAATTGAGAGCACTTGGAGAGTGTCAATGCAACTTCTAGCTTCCCAAAATTGCCTGTTACCCTTTATAGTACCTTGTAATACCCTATAATACTGGCTGTAATTCCGTAATATTTATAATATCCTGTAATAGCCTATAATACTTGTAATATTCTATAATACCTATAGTAATAGTACTGGGTACACGGCTCAGGCGAGTCGGCGACCCCTCGCAGTTTTCGTAGAGGTAACTCATCTCTGACCGTTAAGGCGCCAGAGGGCGATTTCAACACGAACATGACCCAAAAACATTTCAATGTTGTTTCTTAGATATTTAATAGTCTCCGGTGAGGTTACTGGTCAAAATAATACCCCGAGATGAAAATCGTGACTTTTGGGGCCGAAGACCTATTAACGACTCTGCCTTTTGCCCGACTTGGGTGTCTGCGCCGCAGGCCTCCAGTCGGATTCAAACTAGAAGGCGGCTGGTTGTTGACTACCTTGTCAGCCAATGGTCGAGGCGACACATGAGTGCGAGGGTGGTGGCCCCTCAGACAAAAGGAGAGGAGGAGGCGCCCCGAGTGAACGCAAATGCATCTCCTTCAGTACACTGTCATTAAGTGTTAGCGAATGAGGTTTCAAAGCCAACCTGGTGCACCTAATGGCAAATTTGGCGAAATGCGTTTAAATCAAACTAATTTGTAATGTCTCGAAATTTTAACTCATCTTAAAATTGTCGCATCAAGATGCGGTTTGCACGTAAATTTTGCTGTTTAGCCAGCCCTTCTGCTTTGAAAAAGCTATCCAGCGGGCTTATGAAAACGACCTCGTGTGTGTCTGTCTGTCTGTTCCACAAGAAGGAGATGTGCTAGAGCCTTGAAATTTTCAGGGTATGTTCTCCCAAGGGGTAACTCGTCAAAGTAGCTCTCTGTGGACGAAAATTTCGTCCTTTTCGCTCTATCTCTAACCGTTTAGGCGCTAGAGGGTCTTTTCTCACGAAAAGAAGCTAAAAATTGCCATAGTGAGCAATCAGTTGTAGAAAAAGGCCTAAAAAAACCTCAAAATAGAAAGGAAACTCTCCCCCACCCCCAAAAAACGTTTTCTTATCAGAAGGGTGGGTTGTAGTCGCGGTGCTTCACCGTTACATCCCTTTTTCGAGTCTTTTGGGCAAACTCAAAGACGACGGTTTTAAGCGGGCCGAAGGCCCGCTACATCATTCAATCATATGTCTTTCAGCAAATCGTGTGACGGAAACTGTCGGGCCGCAGGCCCGACCACCGCCGCCGGCAGGCCAGGCAGGCCCGGCCCCTCCCGAACGGAGTTGCCGGCGGAGCGAAGTGGAGCTGGTAACTTCGTTTGGCGGAAGGTTGGGCCTGCTTGTTTTAAACCTTATCTCACAAAATCACAACCCATCATGAAAACATCTAAATTCAATATTTGCAAGTCCCAAATATAAAAGGCTACTTTCTTCTGTAATATGAGACAAAGGGGCGGGCCCCAAGGAGCGGCCGCGGGTTAGGTTGTTTCATTTTGAGGGGTCAGGACACCAAATTTTCTGAAGCGAGATTTTTTTTGAAAGTTTATGTCATGCTGATACTCATGGAAAAAACCCGGGGTCTGTGCGATGAAGGGAACCCGGCGCAACCCGCGCTCAAAGATTTTTGGGTGTTTTGGCGGGTATCACGACCGACATGTTCTCGGGCCCGCTGTGCGGGGGCGCCGCCGCCGCCGACCGCGCCCGTTCTTGTGGTGACTACCTATGGTATGTACTTCCTATCGGACATGGTCCGACCCGCCCTCCCAACCCCCCTCAGGAGCCAGGGCGTAAGTACTCAAAAACCAGGTACCTCGCTGTAGACCGAGTACCGTTGATGATATGGGAACGCCGCCCGTTCGAGCCCCGAATAGCGAGAGCATAACGTTTTCCTGCGTCATAGCAAAAATGCGAGTGGAAGTGGCAGGGTGCCGGGAGACCGAGGGGTGGATAACTCCCCTGCCAAATGTACACCTTTAATTCTGCCCAATTCAAACTAATTCAGACCAATTCAATCTAATTCAAACTAATTCAAAAGTAATTCGACTAATTCAGTCCAATTCAAGCCAATTTACATTCAATTCAAGTCAATTCAAGCCAATTCACGCTAATTCAGTAGAATAAAATCACAATAATTCAAACCAATTCAAAAACAATTCAACCAATTCAGTCTAATTCAAATTCAATTCAAGCCAATTCAAGCTAATTCAAATTCAATTTTTGAAATTTGTACACCAAATTCAGGAGTTATCCACCCCTTGCGGGAGACGCATTTAAACGGCGCGCGGGAAACAGGGACGGTAGGCGGTATAGTACGCTCCCCGCTCTAGTCGTTAATGGTAAACCAAACACGCATATTGCAGTGACTGACACTGCTAGCAGACTGCATGCGACGAGCGTCAGCCTCTCTTACGTTCCTACCCGAGACTGCAACGCAGCGCCAGCGCCAACACAAGCCCACAAGCACATCGGTGAGTGAGCAGGAGGGCTGCATTTATGCAAGCGCACTATACCGCCTGCCGTCAACGTTTCCCGCCTGCCGTTTGAATGCGTCTTCCGGCACCCGGCTACTTCCATTCGCATGTTTGCTATGACGCAGGAAAACGTTATGTTCTCGCAATTCGGGACTCGATAGCCCTTCGGTCCGGCCACCTTTCCGCGCAGGCGGCGTTCCCATATCATCAACGGTACTCGGTCTAGAGCGAGGTACCTGGTTTTCGAGTACTTACGCCCTGGCTCCTGAGGGGGGTGGGGAGGGTGGGTCGGACCATGTCCGATAGGAAGTACATACCATAGGTAGTCACCACAGGAACGGGCGCGGTCGGCGGCGGCGGCGCCCCCGCACAGCGGGCCCGAGAACATGTCGGTCGTGATACCCGCCAAAACACCCCAAAAACTTTGAGCGCGGGTTGCGCCGGGTTCCCTTCATCGCACAGGCCCTGGGTTTTTTTCCATGAGTATCAGTATGAAATAAACTTTCAGAAAAACCTCGCTCTGGTATAGGTAATTTTTTTTTGAAACAGCCTACCGCGGGTGGGCTACTTGGGTCTGGTCAGGGGAAGCAGGTAACAAGTCACAAGTGTTACTGCAGTTGCTGAGGAAGAGTAGCCAGCAGATTTTTTGGGTCACCCGCCTTCCAGTTTGAATCCGACTGTAGGTAGTTGTATGCCAGGCGCGTCGCAGCGTTAGTGTTTCGTGAGATATCGCGAAGCCTGTTACGTGGTGCATAGTTGCTTATACTGATCAAAAGACGGCGTACAAACATGCTGAGCTAGATGTCGCCAGGCGCGTCGCAGCGCAACTGTGTTTCCCGAGCTTTTGCGACGTGGTCTGGCATACATCTAGCTAGTTACCAGTATACATTTCATTTCTTCAGGATTCGGTACAAGGCAGTTTTCAAAACTTACGTTGTTTGCGCACAGTGAAAATTCCCCCAAATAGGATTGAACGATGGACGGGGTGATTCAAGTTATTTTTTAAACACCCAGTCAAACGGATTTTGTCAAAATTACATCATTTTGATGTCATTGTCAAGATTTGGTCATTTTCGTTTAACATCTTGATGTCATTTTGACATCAAATGACATCAAATGATCTCAAAATGACATCAAGATGTAAAACGAAAATGACCAAATCTTGAATGACATCAAAATCATGTAATATTGACAAAATCCGTTTGACTGGGCATATGCCGAACTTAATCGTATCAGAAGCCTGCGCACGTATCAAATACTTTAACGATCTGCTGTGACTGACGGACAAGCAAACATCTGGCTTTTGCCGAATCGAGTTCAATATTATTCCAAACTTCGATTTAAACATTGGTGGATTGGGAGGTTAGGTGGTTAGGTGATGGGTTAAACAAAGTAAACAGTAGCAAGGGGGCGAAGAAAGTCTTCTCTCTATACGCCGTTTAGGCCCCTGACTTTATGGGACCGTTTATACAGTATTGTAACATACCTGGGGAAACGTGAAACGTTCAAAGCCCTTTTCATCTGAATGTAAAACTGTAACGTCACTACGGCACACAAGCTTGCTGGGTCTTCTGCTTTGATGACAGATATCACTTCGCTCCGCGACGCCTCGCATGCTGGTTTAGTTATTTGTATTTACCCAGTCCTTTGGTCATTTAACTTCTCGGCCTGTCGTTTGAAGTCCGTCGAATGTTATTTCATGAGAATTCTTCGATTAATTCGGCGTACGTGCCATTTTGCCCGGCCGCCGTGGCAACACTAGCGCCAAGGGCCGGCGGTGGCGGACACGGAAAGCAGCTGGTAGTTTCGCTCGGTCCGAGCTGCGAGGCGGACGTGCCCGTGCCGCTCGCTGCGGCGAGGTTCCCGCCAAAGTCGCACCGTTTGCCGCTGCGGCCCGTTATCGCACAGTTTTCGCGTTAAGAAAAGTTTTATATGAGTTTGGACGGCGAATATTCGCGAATCAAGTGAAAAACCTGCGCCACCAAGTGTTAGTGTGTGCACCAGTCTGGTGACCTCAGCGGCCGGCCGGCCGGCGGGGACGCGCCTGTAACCTTGGGGAACCAGCGCGTCTGTGTGGAAGATTTGAGCTCGGGTCTTAGTGTGCGTGTCTGTTCGTACCTTTTGTGCTGTGTTGGTGCATACGTGACGGACTCTTCGACGTGTGAACAAGTGGTCCTTCACGTCAACTTTCCGCCTCAACTCTGGAGTTTGGCGCCAACGCTGATCCGGCCTGTTTTTCGGTGAGTGTCCATTCTGTATACCAATCCATTCATGGGACCATAGTCAAATCAACAAAACCTTTCGGTATAGCTGAAATACGAAAGACTGCAGGGAAAAAGTACGTGGGGGTAATAGTAGGGGGTTCTACGACGGTTCACATATTTTTTTTTGACACAAGGTCCTTTTACCTAATAACATTTGCCATAATTTTCTAGACTTAAATACTGTTTCACATAAGTTTCCTTTTTACATATAGTACTGTTTTGCATACATTTCTTTTTACATTTTCCCCTGTGTGTGAACTCATTTATTCTGGCAATCCCTATCGAATTGTTCCTGTCTTCGGCCCGCTCTTCTGCTTTGAAGAAGCTCTCGAGTGGGCTTATGCAATAGACCTGGTGTTTGAATGTCGAACTTGGTATTTTGAGCGTGTCTTATGGGTCACACGTGGGCACGGAAACAACTTGTGCAAATCCTGGCCAACTATTCTAAGTGGGTGAAATGAGCTATGAACCGGGTGTAACTGTGTATGCGCAGCAGTGTTGCGGGTTTGCAAACCCAATAGACCACTTCAGTCGCGGTGGCAAGAAGAAGAAAAGAATAACCGAAACAGGAAACAGTTGGGCGAGGGGTGAAGAGGGACGGAGGGCGGGGGGCGATTAGAAGGCAGTGCTTTTTCGGTTTGTTATTCTTTTCTTCTTCTAATCACCTAACCCTGAAATGGTCTATTCGTCCGTAAGGCACCGTGGCCCCTGCAGTTCTGGCAGGTATAATCCCGCAACAACTTCATTTATGTTAAATCTAAATTACATGTTAACGTATGCGAAACGACACTTCAGACGAAACTGAAATTGTGTCAAGGTGCCCTCTAGACAAAACGGAAATTATGTGAAAAAAATTATATGAACTGGGTTGTGTGAAATGATGTTAGGTAGAAAACTATAGGCTATTCCGCTCGACGCGGTAAGGAGAACACAAGAATCACAAAAGACGAGGGTGGGGGGAGCGGCGAGCGGCGCGGGGGAGCGCGGGCGCGTTGGGGAAGCCGCCTCGCTACCCCCACCCTCGTCTTTTGTGATTCTTGTGTTCTTCTTACCGCGCCGAGCGGAATAGCCTATTGTGTGAAAAAAATTGTGTGAACCGGCTCCGTCCGAATTCTCATCAGTCCGGTTCGTTTCCTTTCCTTTCGTTTCCTTTCGTTTCTATTGTGGGTGAGGGGAGGTGAAGAAGGGGCCTTCTTCACCCCCCCTCACCCACAATAGAAACGAAAGGAAACGAAACAAACCGGGCTAATGAGAATAAACCATTCCGGTAAAGCAGAAATGCAGAAGAATGCGAGGGACAAGAAAACGGATGTCCCTATGTTAAAGCATAGCGATTTCCGTTTTCTTCTTCCCCGCATTCTTCTGCATCTCAGCTTTACCGGAATGCTTTATTCGGACGGAGCCCTCTACTACTACGAAGAAATGCTTCGCAAATGCTTTGCACATAGCGAAGTAACTTATTTACAAGGTAGATGTACGCCAGACCACGTCTCGCGTAACAGGCTTCGCGATATCTCACGAAACACTGTTACGCTAAGACGCGCCTGGCCCTGGCATACATCTACCTTGGCCTGCGGCGCTGACATCCGAGTCGGTAGTTGAAAAACGTAATCAAAGATAGGGGCCTACGGCCCGTCAACGGCCCGTCACCTCGACTAAGCATACAGGGTTGTACTTTTTTCGCTTTTTTTGTCAAAACTACCATATAGCGCCTCAAAGGTTTGAGCTACAGCAAAACGGACAAAATTTTCGCCCAGAGGGCTCTACTTTGATGAGTTACCCCCTTAGGCAACCATGAAAAAAATATTTTTAAAAATCGTCATTTTTGGAACCTGTTGTTTTTGATTTTTTAAAAATCCAATTTTTGTGCTAGAATGCTCATCTTCGAGCTCGTTCTGTCTTTTTAGCCCCCCCTTCTGCTTTGAAAAAGCTATCCAGCGGGCTTATGCAAACGACCTCGTGTTTGTCTGTCTGTCTGTTCCACTAGCAGGAGATGTGCTAGAGACTTGAAATTTTGAGAGTATCTTAAGGTTCACTCCTAGAAAACGAAACGCCTACGGCAAATCCTGGCAACCACCCCTAAAGGGCTAAAAGGGGGTATCAAAGAAAATGGGGTAGGTCAAAAAAGTCTCCTTAGAGGTAACTCGTCAAAGTAGAGCCCTGTGGGCGAAAATTTCGTCCGTTTTGCTCTATCTCTAACCGCTTAGGCGCTAGAGGGTCTTTTTTGACGAAAACAAGCTAAAAATTGCCATAGTGAACAATAAGTTGTAGTAAAAGGCCTATAAACCACAAAATAGGAAGGAAACTCTCCCCCCACCCCCAAAAAACGTTTTCTAAGCAGAAGGGTGGGTTGAAGTCGCGGTGCTTCACCGTTACATCCCTTTCTCGAGTCTTTGGGGCAAACTCAAAGACGACGGGTTTAAGCGGGCCGAAGGCCCGCTACATCACTCGATCATGTTCTTCAGCAAATCGTGATACAGAAATGGTCGGGCCGCAGGCCCGACCATCGCCGCCGGCAGGCCAAGCAGGCCCGGCCCCTGCCGAACGGAGTTCCCGGCGGAGAGAAGCTGAGCTGGCAACTTCGTTTGGCGGAAGGGCGGGCCTGCTTGTAATGACACAGAACGACCCTGAAAATCCCAGGTCGCTCGCTCACTTCGTTTTCGAGTTTTCGTGCGGACAGACACACAGGACAGACAGACAAAGTTTTTTCCGACCAGACGGAGTAATAGGCTTCGCTAATCGCTCAGCCAAAAATCGTTGCAGCTGGCAGAGTTATGCTTCGCAGTTAAGCATTCCGGTAAAGCTAAAATGCAGAAGAATGCGAGGAAGAAGAAAACGGAAATCACTTCGCTTTTCTATGGGACTTCCGTTTTCTAGTTCCCTGCATTCTTTAACATTTTAGCTTCACCGGAATGCTTTAATATAAAGCAAATAATAAACCATTTCGGTAAAGATGAAATCCAGAAGAATGCGAGGATCAAAGGAACGGTATTTAGCATGTTAAAGAATAGGGTATTTCAATGGAGCGCTGCCCGGAACTAAGAAGAACAAAACCGGATACAGAGAGCGGTGG
>NW_026267639.1:22870-23285 GCF_000697945.3 Frankliniella occidentalis
TTGTGCTGGACCCCGCCAAAACACATTGGAACCGCACCAATCAGAGCGAAGCATGTCACGTGACCTCTGCGACTCTCCCCCCTCCAGGCTCCCTACTTCACCCCAGCCGCGCCTCCTCTGCGTGCCCGCCCCCACCACCGCTCTCTGTTTCCGGTTTTGTTCTTTCTAGTTCCGGGCAGTGCTCCATTGAAATACCCTATTAAATTTTGTTTTCCTACACTGATCCCGCACGGAAAAAAGAGCTCAAAAAGTGACACGCCAAAGTGTCTTAAAAGTGTAAAAAAAGTATACAAAAAGTATGAAAAAAGTTTCTCTTAAGGGCCACCAAAGTGTTGCGGTTCCAATCTGCTATATTTTAAGTATACCTAATGTATACTTTTTACAAAAGTATACCCGAAAGTGTCATTTGGATATA
>NW_026267639.1:23335-29268 GCF_000697945.3 Frankliniella occidentalis
GTTCCAATCTGCTATATTTTAAGTATACCTAATGTATACTTTTTACAAAAGTATACCCGAAAGTGTCATTTGGATATACTTATTTCCATGCGGGATTGAGTTGACGGGTGAATTCCCTGCCTTAGTGGACTTTTGTTTCCACTTTGTTTATTATTGTTTGTCAACACATCGTTGCAGTAGAGGACTGCAGTACTTTAGGGTATTCCAATAGGGTATTTCAATGGAGCGCTGCCCGGAACTAAGAAGAACAAAAGCGGATGCAGAGAGCGGTGGTGGGGGCGGGCGCGCGGAGGAGCGGCGGGGAGGCTCCCCTCCACCCGCCGCTCCTCCGCGCGCCCGCCCCCACATGGTTGCCACAACTCTGGAAAACCTTGACAACCTGGAAAACTCAGGGAAATTAAAAACTGTCAGGGAAATCAGGGAAAACTCAGGGAAAATGAAAAAGAGTCAGGGAAATTTCTTCTGATCCGTCCTCAAAGTGCATTCTATTCGCCGTTTAGGTCAAACACACATAGTTTGACGTCCCGGCAGGGTGTTTTAACCCAAACTTTTCGCGCTCGCTTCGCTCGCGGTGTCGTTTTGCAGTCAGGGGTACTTGTTTCCCCTGCACGGAGAAAAATACTTTGGTTGCTGTAACTAAAATGGTGTTCTATCTGCCCCCTGAGTCATAGCCATAGAACATTCTATCGTGCTGGCTGGAGTGTTTGGTTGGAGTGTCTGAACACTGGAAAAACTAACGTTACCGAGGTAAATTTTCTTGACGCGACCAAACCAGGTAACGTTTGGTGATGCAACTAGTTTGTGACGGCCCTATCCTTTTGCATGGGGTAGGTCGCGTCAGGAAACGTTACCGGTCTTGGTCACATGATGAAACGTTACCATGGTAAAATTAGTTTTTCCAGTGAACGCTCAGCCAGCACGATAGAACGTTCTATGGATATGACTAAGGGGGCAGATAGAACACCATTTTAGTGACAGCAACCAAATTTTTTGGGCCATGGTGACCAAACATTTTTCTCGGTGTGTATTTCACCATGAACGGTGCTTAAAACTCAGGGGAATTTGGGAAGAAAGGGTCTGGAAATCAGGGAAAACTCAGGGAAAATGGAAATGAAAATTTTGTGGCAAGCATGCCCCACCACCGCTCTCTGCATCCGCTTTTGTTCTTCTTAGTTCCGGACAGCGCTCCAATTAAATACCCTATGCAGGGCGGAGCGGTAGTAAGAGGAACAAAAACCGAAAAGGGAAAGGCGCCCGCGCCGTCCCCCTCTCCTCTACTGGGCGGAGTGTGGTAGCGCCCAGGGAAAAGTGTGCAGGCGGGGAGGAGTGCGGGCGCCTTTCCACCTTCCGTTTTTGTTCTTCCAGCCGACTGTTATGACTGGTATGGATATTTATTGTGCTTTGCAATACGGTATTTCAATGGAGCGCTGGCCGGAACTCGGAAGAACAAAAACGGATACAGAGAGCGGTGGTGGGGACGGGCGCGTGGAGAAGCGGCGGGTCCCCGACCGCCCTCCACCCCTTCGAACGCCCGCCCCCACCACCGCTCTCTCTATCCGCTTTTGTTCTTCTTAGTTCCGCTCCGCGCTCTAGATGGATACCCTATTCACCACTATCAAAATTGCCTTTTTTATTTTCTAAATTTTCTTCTCATCTATCTGTAATGGTTAGTGGCTAAGGTACGTGGCTGCCTTATGACGGTTATGGATATTTATTGCGAAACACTTTGAAACGGTTACCTTTGTCTTAAGCGTTACGGCCTCGTGTACAAAACTCTTCAGCTTCGAAACGACTAACACGTAGCATCAGGACAGTTTAAGTCCTTTTTATCGGGATTGCCCAGTGCCTTCGAAGCATTAAGGTAATATTCTTACTCAGTTGCTCAGTCAGATATGTTGGGTTTCTCCTGTCTATTTTTTCTGGAATGCCCGACTTGGGTTGTTCTGCTCTGTTCTTGGGGACATAAATTCGGGTGCAGAAAAATTTTGTAGGTGGTGTTTGACACGCCCGTAGGGCTCTTTCCAGCTTTGCAGAGCCCTTGTGAGCCCCCTGCTCTCTCACTAGGAGGTGGAACACCTGCGTATCCCTGAAGTTCTTCTGCACACACACACTCTCTCTCCCTCTCTCTCTCTTTCTCTCTCTCATTCTTTCTTTCTCTCTCTCTTTTTCTTTCTTTCTCTCTCTCTCTCTTTCTCTCTCTCTTTCTCTCTCTCTCTCTTTCTCTCTCTCTCTTTTTCTTTCTTTCTCCCTATCTTTCTTTCTCTCTCTCTGTATCTCTCTCTCTCTCTCTCTTTCTTTCTCTCTCTTTCTTTCTCTTTCTTTCTCTCTCTCTCTTTCTTTCTCTCTCTTTCTTTCTCTTTCTTTCTCTCTCTCTCTGTCTGTCTCTCTCTTTCTTTCTCTCTCTAAATTACAATGCATAGAAGGTACCTATTTTGAGTCACATGAACTTAAAACGTATCAAGAGGGATTTTCTTTTTTAACATATCAAAATACATGTCAAATGTTTAATGTTGTCGACCTACACATTTATTTTACTATTGAATGTCGGGCAGTAGCAGAAGAATAATGCACAGTCACAGTTTGCAAATGTATGAGTGATGAGATCATTATGCCTTTCGACGTCAGTATGCGATACCTGAGGGTTTTCATTAGGAAGATAAATAGGAGGGAAATGTGATGGGGAGGGGGGCAGTTACATTACTGAACGTTTCTGCCGCTTGTGATACTTTCAATTTCAACAATTGCTTGTGTTCCTCTATGTTGCTGGAGCGCTTGCACAGGGCGCAGTAGCCCGCCGTCGTGCACCCAAAGTGAACCGCCGCAGGACACGCAAGTCTCTCGAAACGTGCATGTCCTGTCGCAGGCAGTGCACGTGGGAGACGACGACGTACTTGGCTCCTGTGTTTGCGTCCAGCCCCTGAAGCACAGCCCGGACACCGACGTGGCAGTTGGAGTGGTAGAGGTTTAAGGTTCGGGTTGGTGTTTTCGATGCTCGGGTCGCTTAAACTAATGTTTGATTCATTGCCGCGATGCGCCAAAAAATATGTCTCTTGTCTGCCGCCGGGAGGGTAGGCAGCCAAGCTCCCACCACTCCTCTTTCCCGCGCGCCAGCTCCGAGTCACCACTCCCACTCCGCAGCAGACGACGCGCTGCGCCTCATCTCCGCCTGACGGGCCGCCACGCCACGCTCCGCCACGCCCCCACTCACCTCCGCTCGCCAGTCTTCGGTTGGTCTCTGAGCCGGCCGGTCGCCCCAGCCACGTACGCGCCGTGCCGTGCTCCTGCCGTGCCTTGCTATGGTTGTCGGCTGTTCGCCTATGTAGGCTTTTCGCGAGTTGTGCCGTTTAAGTTTCTTACCTTTCACCATGATGCCACCAATATCTTCGACGCCCGCAAGGTGTGTGTCAGCAGCAAGGGACCAAGGTATTGTTTTCCAAACCAACAGCATTTCTAACCTGTACATGTTTGTACACAGGGCCTCTCGTACCTGGCCTAGCGCCATGATGGGCTAATTCGCCGCATCGCCCTGCCTCCGTCCCTGCTGCTGCTCACCTCACCACCGTTTCTATCACCACCATCACCATGTTTGTCGTCTTGCCTTCACCACGAGGGCTAATCTTGTTCTTCTCTCGCCACTGCTGGAAACTTCCGGCGGGTGGCGAGCTCCATGACGTCACGTCCGGCTTCGGCTTCAAGTGTGTGTGTGTGTGTGATGAGCCTTGTGCTTGAATTTTGCCCTAGTGTTGTTTGGGCGTGTTCTTAGTGCTGTGCACTGTATTCACTTGTGCTGCACGTGTAAATGACGTAGTCTTGATGACGTCATTTTTGTACTTCTCTTCTCCCGGCTCTGGGGAGGCGCCCCCCTTTGCCGTGGTTTCATCATTGCCTGTGTGCTGTTAGGCAACTACTATTGGTGAGTGCACCTGTTATTTATTGATTCCTTGGCCAAGGGTTTAGTTTGTACTTTGTACCGTTGTGTGTACTTCTGTATTGTTGTACTTTGTACCTTTTGGGTCTGTTGCACTACGCATATTTTGTCCGTTCATGGACATTGTTTAAATAAAGTGATGCACATTCGCAAGCCCTTGTTTATGGGTTATAAATTGCTTGTTTGTTGTCCGAGCTGATAAGCTTGTAAATTTTAACCATTGTTTATAATGGCTGTAAAATTAGTACTCTTTTGAGTTGGCGGTTTATGCCATAATATTACTTTCTATTAGCATGCTAACTGCATCATTGCATTGTGCATTATTTCTCAATATTTAGGGGGACGCCCCTGACACTTTTGCTGTGTGCCTGTTCTTTCAAGGGTACAAATATATTTAAATTTCTTACAATTCTTGTTCCAATGCATTGGGTAGTACTCGGATCGATTCAGTGTTTATGTCAGTGTTTATGACAATGTTAATAGGGTATCCCTCTAGAGCGCGGAGCGGAACTAAGAAGAACAAAAGCGGACACAGAGAGCGGTGGTTGGGGCGGGCGCCCGGAGGAGTGGCGGGCGAGCGGGGAGGCTCCTCCACCACCCGCCGCTCCCCCGCGCGCCCGCCCCCACTACCGCTCTCTGTATCCGCTTTTGTTCTTCTTAGTTCCGCTCCGCGCTCTAGAGGGATACCCTATTCTGTTGTTATGTGTTTTTGTTTATGTCAGTGCTTTTGTTGTTGATGCACTGACTTTGTTTGAATCTTAGGGTTTTCCTTTATTTTGCATCTGTATTTAAACATTGTGAATTATGTTTCCGTGCTCTGGGTCTTATGAGACTTATAAAATATCAAGTTTCATCACAACAATAACTTTATTAAGATCAGCTGATAGTTTTACAACCATTTGTTTCTATACAGTGTTTTCTATTAACAAGGATGCTAAATTAGTGCTTTTCTATGCCTTTGGGTGAACAGCTGTTGTCGTCACTTCAGTCCTTTCATTTTATCCATTTATGCAGCCTTTGGGTCTGTTTAGATGACTTTGTTGTTGTTTTTCCTCAACATTTCTGAAACAAGGGTTAAATAACGTTATTATTGATTGGAAGCATTATATATGATAACAACTGTTAAAATTTTTACTTCAATTTACCTGGAGTACTGCTCACTTTTGCACTGTTTTTTGCTCTGCTCTTGAAATTAACTTGAACAAAGTATCCAGTAAAAGGGTATTGGTCTAGAGGGCTGAGCGGAAGCAAAACAACAAAAACGGAAGATGGAAAGGCGCCCGCACTCCTCCCCGCCTGCCCTCCACTTCTCCCCGGGCGCTCCCCCACTCCGCCCAGCGGAGGAGAGGGGGACGGCGCGGGCGCCTTTCCACCTTCCGTTTTTGTTCTTCTACTTCCGATCAGCGCTCTAGACCAATACCCTATTCAAACAAAATCTTATTTACATTGTACAACCTTTGTTTACTGTTGTTTATCGATAAGCTACTCATTTGGTTTGCTTTCTCTCTTCTTTATTTAACCATTCACTATATATTGTTAACTTCTTGTTTGTCTAGCATTTCTCTATGGTTACTATAAAATTGCTGATTGTTTAAAATTCTGCAACCTGTAAGAAAGGATGTGTTAAAAATTATTTTCTGAAATTATCATATTATAATATCAACTTACCTTGCAGTGATACTTCCATTCTATTGTTATCTTCGCCAACTGAATGTTGTAATGTTATATTTAAACCCTTGCACAAACCTATTTATTAAACTAATGCAAATCTACCATCAACCTCTTATATCTCTTTATTTATCATGGCCTTATATAAAAAGAAGCCACATTAAAGCAACCCACGCTCCACTTTACTAGTTTTGTTAAAAAATAAGCTTCTCATCTTCAAGACCGTGACATCATGTGTCCCCCCGTGCACGGGGACTGCCACCCCCTTGCCCCTGTGTTGTTTAGTATTTAGGGCGCTGAGTTCTAAGGGGTTGATGTAACAAGGACAGTGCCTGAG
>NW_026267639.1:29983-30983 GCF_000697945.3 Frankliniella occidentalis
TTGTTACTTTTCGAGTCAGTTAGCAGGGCTGATTTCTCATTGTCTTTTTATTGCCACATTGTATTTTTTTTTTCATGAGTTGATGCCTCATGTCATTAACCAGTGCACTCCATATAAGTCACGTGGTTAAAGCTGGGTTTGATGTGTAATGAAGCAGGAGAGAGGGTTTCAATCACAGTGGTGTTTGGTAGACCAGGATAAATGCATTCCCGTAGTTTTTTTTTTCTCTGGTGGGGAACTTATATTGCACTGCCTTCAACGCGTACCTCTGTTGGACCCATTAGGTTTCTTGGCTATGGCGGATTCGGTTTTGGGAGGGGGTGGTCGGGCAGGTAGGCGTGAGGGGGTGGGAAGAGAGCGAAGTAGGGCCAGAACAAACGTATCCCCGTAGGTTATACTTTTTCATGTGTGCATTAGAATGGTACCCAGCCCCCTCTTTTGGAGTCCCACATTGTCTGGTGTGTTGTTGATTCACGTTGCCCTCCTGTCGTATCATCAGTTTCATATTATCAATATCGAGGTAATTTTCTGTGCACTAATACATTTTTGAATATCTTTCCAGGTCAGAGCGGTGAATGCAACTCCAGAAAATCCAAGGCAATCCAAGTGTGACCAAGTGGACACCGTTAGAAATCTCCAGCAGTCTTCTGATGGTAACATCCGACTGCTCTTGTGGTTGTTCGGTGAGAACGTGCTTAACCTGCACTCCTTCCTCCCTTTCCTCTTCGTAGTATTCAATTTTGATTTGAGGCCGCACTGTGAAAAACATTTTTGTAAACTCTTAACAAACTCTGTATTTTTTGTTTACAAAGTATGTTCTACATTAACGACTGTCCATTTTTGTTCTTCGACGAATTCCAAGTCGATACAAGGCACTTCTAATTTAGAAAATTTTAATTTTATAACACCCATTAGGAAACTGTTCCCGAGATTTTTACCAATATTTTTTACAGTGTCTTAATATCAGAAGTACCATAGTGAAGCGAATTTTCTTGACGTT
>NW_026267639.1:37496-37812 GCF_000697945.3 Frankliniella occidentalis
GAAGAACAAAAACGGAACGGGGAAAGGCTCCCGCGCCGTCCCCCTCTCCTCTACTAGACGGAGAGGGGAAGCGCCCGGGGAGGAGTAGGGGGCAGGCGGGGAGGAGTGCGGGCGCCTTTCTACGTTCCGTTTTTGTTCTTTTTGCTTCCGCTTCGCACTCCATTGGAATACCCTATTGTCATTTGATCCGGGACTTCAAACCCTCTTTTCTGCTTGGTTACTATCAAACCCTTTATTTATCAATTACTCTTTTTGTCCTATGTTGGGATTTAATGCAGCTAACGCTGGAGTTATTTCCTTTTTTAGCCAATTTTTT
>NW_026267639.1:37881-38933 GCF_000697945.3 Frankliniella occidentalis
GCAGTGTTTGCACCGCTGTGAAGAGTTCGCTCTCTCTGTGCGTCGCTGCAGCTCCTTCTCTGAAGTCGAGCTGTCACATGCGATGTCCTGTGACTGCTGCACCCTCACTGTGATAACTCACCTTGCCTTCATTGTTACTTTTCAAGTCAGTTAGCAGGGCTGATTTCTCATTATCTTTTTATTGCCACATTGTAATTTTTTTTGATGTGTTGATGCCTCATGTCATTAACCAGTCCAGTCCATATAAGTCACGTGGTTAAAGCTGGGTTTGATGCGTAATGAAGCAGGAGAGAGGGTTTTAATCACAGTGGTGTTTGGTAGACCAGGATAAATGCATTCCCGTAGTTTTTTAGCCCGCTCTTTTGCTTAAAAGCTTTATAAGCGGGCTTATGCCATCGCCTCTCTGTCTGTCTGTCTGTCCGTCTGTCCGTTCCCCAAGAAGGACGTGAGCTAGAGGTCTGAAATTTTCAGGGTATTATTGTTGTCTTTTCTGGACAACGAAACGGTTGGTGCAAATCCTGGCAACCACCCCTGAGTGGGTCTGAGGGGGTAACAAAGAAATAGGGGTTGGTCCAAGAAGTGGAAAAAAAAAATTTTTTGTATTGTCTCGTAAGGGGTAACTCGTGAAAGTAGAGCCACGTGGGCTAAAATTTCGTCCGTTTGGCTCTATCTCTCACCGTTTAGGCGATAGAGGGAGTTTCTCTCACCAAAATGGCCAAAACAGAATTTTTTTTTTTCAGAAGTACACATCTGTCTGAGAAGTATGCGCCCGGTTCAAAATTTTCTTCTAAGCAGAAGAGTGGGCTTATTTTATGGTGGCACATCATTAATAAAACGTGTACACTTTAATGCAAAAAAAAAAAAAAAAAAAAACACATTTAGTTTTTTGTTGTTTGAACACGTTCGGTGTCATTCAGAGTATGCCTAGAAGTATACTTAACTTCTAGGTCTAGTCTTATGTACATTTTCATATGTGTGTTATTGGATTCATAAGCTAACACCAATAACTTAAAATTTTGGCATAACTTGCATGTATTCTACAAACTGCGGCA
>NW_026267639.1:43943-45737 GCF_000697945.3 Frankliniella occidentalis
AATTAATCCTGCAAAAGAACAGATTAATGAACTGCTCACTTTCCTGTATCACCCTATCACTCGGTGACCTATGTGCAGTGCACCTGCATACACACACATCTGCATCAGCCCGTGGCTGCAGAGAGAGGCTCGCTTGCATCAGCCCTTGGCTGCAGGACAACTTGTCTGCATCAGCCACACTAGAGCTGCAAGGACACTCAGCTGCATCAACCACCCTTGGGCAGCAGACTACGCCGATCACGCGGGCGCCATTACAGCGCGGGGGCGGCACCGGGGCCAGGTGTGCGGCGTGTAGAGGTGTCACTCCTAACGGCGTCAGCTCGTTCACTCGAAACTAGTTCCGTCGGCATGATCAGCTGGCAGCACTAGGCTACGCGGGAAGTCCAGGTTCTGTACTCGGGTTCGAACATCGGCGGAGCCGGGTCAGCGAAATTTTCACGGGTCCGCGACAAACGCAGATCGGTTACTCGTTTCCGACAAAGAGATGCAGTGCAAGTGTGGGCGGACCAACCGCAAGGCAATTTCAGCCTGTTTGTGAGTGTGTTCCTCATGTCCTTCCCCTCCTCTCTCAAAAAAATTGCTCAAGTTTCTCTTTCCTTTCGGCAGCAAGGATGGTGAAATTACAACCCCAAATTTATCAAAAATTTAGAAAACTTTTATTGAGCATTGAAAGGACATTACATTGAAACACACATACACATTCTCTCACACACTCACACTCGTTCTTGGGCGGCTTCGGAGGGCAGTGTAGAGTGCAGCGGCGGCGTCAGGTTCAGGGGGCCGTCCGGGGGCTTAGGCCAGAAGTTCGTCCTCTTCTATGCCGTCTATGTCTGGCAAACCATCAGTGGATAGACAGCTCTTAGAAGAGTGGCCGCGCCCGCCACATAGAAAACACTTTCCGGGGCGCACGCGGTTTTTCTTGCCGCCCCTGCGGGTCTTTTTCCGGGCAGGACCCTGGACGGCCGGAATGCCAGTGACGTCGGCGGCTGCACCGAGCACAGGTCCAAGCCGGTCGCGGACAGGAGCCTTGGGCGGCTTTGCTGGGCCCAATCGTTCATGGACCGACTGGGTGGCTGCTACAGGCGCCGGGGCAGGCGCCGGGGCAGGCGCCAAGGCAGGCGCCGCGGCAGGCGCCAAGGCAGGCGCCGCGGCAGGCGGCGAGGCCTTGTCCAGGGCGGGGCCAAGGCGCTGCAGGGCGGAAGCCCTAGCCTTGGGCGGGCTTGGAGGTGCCTCCGGGGTGGTTGAGCGTTCTTCGCTCGGAGAGCGCGAGCGCGTAGGCGAAGGCGATTTCATTGGGGCGCTGGTCCCCACCACAACAACTATGGATCGTAGCCGCTTTTTAGGGAGCGGCGGGTCGGACCGCGCTTCTACCTTCCTTTTGGCTACCGGGGAGCGCGAGCCAGACCGCGGCTCTACCCTTCCATGTCGGGTGCTGGCGCCACCCGGCGCCGAGCGCGGGACGGACCGCGAGTCAGGCGCGGGCGAGCCAGGTGGGGTGTGCGGGCCTGACCTGCTGCGTGGAGAGCGTCCGCGCTTCGTAGGTGTTCCTCGGGGGCGCGCGCGTGGTTTTCTCACATCCTTGTGGCACCGGTAGCACAGCAGGTCGACGGGTGGCTTGCCTGACCCTGACCCAGCCGGTCGCCTGCACCGGGAACACACCCAGGTGCGGCTGTTGGCGGGCGCAGGCCGGCACGGCTCGCGCTGCTGGCGTCGACGACTCATTTTGAGGTTAGGCGGATCACTTGCTTAGCTTCACGTGGTCAGGGCTCAACTGGGGACGAGCCAGGGCGTGCG
>NW_026267639.1:46260-47724 GCF_000697945.3 Frankliniella occidentalis
GCTGTACCCCGGCCAGTAGAAGCGGTCGCGCACACGCGTGAGAGTGTGATGCACACCGACGTGCGAGCCGCTGCCCGGGGCGTCGTGATAGAGCTTGAGCACCTCCTTCACCTTGCTCCGGGGCAGCACCAGCTGCAGCCGCTCCCTGGCCGGGTCACCCGTATGGTGTTCAAATCGGCGGTATAACAGCCCGTCCTTTAGCTGGAGAGACTCGTACTGGAGCCACAGCGCTCGCGTGTCGGGGCTGAACGAGGTTGCCTCCTCGGGGGTGGGCTTCCGGTTTGCCTGGACGGCGGCCAGCACGGGCGCTATGTCGCGATCCGTGTTCTGCGCGAGCATCATTTCGGCATCGTCAAACTCAGGCTGGGGAAGGCACGCCAGGCGACAGACGCCATCGGCGGCCTTACCCGAGGCCTCGTCGTCAGCCTGCTCAATGCGCGTGCACTTGACGCACTCTCCGCAGGGCCGCTCCGGGTACCTCGAAAGGGCATCCGCCGGAACCAGCTGGGGTGGAGCCGTATACTGGATGGAAAACTTGAACATTTCAAGGAAATTCAGCCAGCGGGCCAATTTCCCAGTTGGATTTTTCAGCGATTTCAGCCACATTAAGGCCCTATGGTCTGAACGGACCTCAAATTCCGCACCCGCGAGAAAATGGTACCATGTTTCCACCGCGTCCTTGATGGCCAACAACTCCTTCTGCGTGATGCAGTAGTTGATTTCCGCAGGTTGGAGAACACGGCTGTGGTAGGCTAGCACCTTTTCCTCTCCCTTCTGTACTTGAATCAGGACAGCACCCAGACATTTCTGACTGGCGTCTGTCATGACCACCATCTTGCCGCCCTTCGGGTCCGGCAGAGAGAGTAGTGGTGCAGTGGTGAGCTTTTCCTTCAATTTGTCGAAGCTCTCCTGCGCCTCCGCGGACCACTGGAAAGGGTCGTTGTCTTTCCTTGTGAGGTGGTGCAGCGGGCGGGCTATCTCCGCGTAGTTTTCTATAAAGCGGGCATAGAATCCGGCCAGCCCCAGAAACTGCTTTACTTCTGTAATGCTTTCCGGGACAGGCCAGTGCCGCACCTTGTCCACTTTGGCGGGGTCGGTTTTCACACCGGCGGCCGTGATTCGGTGGCCTAGCACCTGCAGCTCCTTGGTGACGAGCGTGCACTTAGATGGCTTGATTTTCAGGTTCGCTTGGCGAAACCGAGAAAACATGGCCCTCATGAGCTCCAAGTGCTCCGGGAAGTCTCGGCCGCCGAAAGCTACGTCGTCAAGTAGAGGGGTTAGGTTCACTGGCTGGAGCACTAGCTGGAGGAGCTCCTGGAGGTGGTTGGGTGCCCCGGACAAACCGAACGGCATGCAACTCCACTCCAGGACTCCGATGCCAGGCACAGTGACGGCCGTCTTGTGGCGGTGTGCGGGGTGGATCACACAATTGTGAAACCCCCACAGTAAGTCCACAAGGCCAAA
>NW_026267639.1:53628-54772 GCF_000697945.3 Frankliniella occidentalis
ACGCCTGTAGGGTTCTTGTTGTATATCAATCCCGAACATAAACACTCTATACACAGTTGTGTCTGGTTATAGTCACACGTCTTCTGATTGGTAGCTGTCAATAAGCTCCCCCCTCCAGGTCCGTCCGAGTCTTCGTGTTACCGTCTGTCAAATAAAAGTTTACTCTGCCGCTACGTCTTGTGTTGTCAATTACTCCTGCTATTCCAAAATAACCCTGAACTACAACAGGTTATGGTTGCCCAGTGATACTTCCACAACGTGCTACTGATTGTGCTGCCAGTGTCTTGAAGATTTGACGTTTTTTTTCTTGTACTTCAACTCAACCGGCTAGTGGTGAACCAACCTGACCCTGACCTTACCCACGTGGAGTCAAGTGTCAACACCGATCAGCTGAGCTGCGATCATGTCGAACAAGGACCCTCCAAACCCCGCTCCCGCTGTCAACGCGCTTCCAGAGACCGGTGCGAAGACTGGCACAAATACTCCGGTGGGTCCTCCTGCTCCAGTCGAGCCGCCTGTAAACCTCAATGCAGCTCCACCACCATTTAAGAAGCTCCAGGGTGAGGAGAATTGGGCGGACTGGCGCCATCTGATGGAGCTCTACTTAGGAGAGCAATTCACCTGTACCTTTCAAGACCCTCCTGCTGAGGTACTTGCCGACCGCACGTGCCGTGCTTTCCAGCTCGAATTGGCTGCGAAGCACAAGCTGTCCTTCGGCATCGAGGAAAACCTCCTGAAGTATATCCGGGACGCCACCACAGCTCACCAAATATGGACAAAACTCTGCCACGCCTTTGAGGACAAAGGCGTTTATCGCAGAGCAGCCCTTCTCCGAAAGTTGGTGAGTCTCCGGCAAACCTCCTCGCTCACCCAATATGTCATCGACTTTCGTGAAGTGGTGAATCAAATCTCTAACACCGGGAAACCGGTGGAGGATGAGCTGACAGCTATTCTGCTGCTTGCACACGTAAAGCCAGAACATAAACCCTTTTGCCAGATCATTGAGAAAACTGCCATAACAAAACTCCCTGATGGAACCAGTACCTTAGAATTCAAGGTTGTGTCCGAGGAGCTGTTAAGAGAAGGCAACAAAATCAAGACCGAAGAGAAGTCAGATGGATCAAATGCTTTGATGGCATCTCGC
>NW_026267639.1:54831-57012 GCF_000697945.3 Frankliniella occidentalis
CCTTGATATTGATTCCTTAGATACTGATGAATACTCTCTAAATCCCTTCCTCTCTCATGATGACTCTGCTTTGTTTTTGGACGATGATATGGAAATGGACCTCCTAGAGGAAAATAAAACTGTTCAAATGTATGTCGATTGTGGTGCTTTTTCCCCTATGACTAACGACATTTCATGCTTACACCAATACAAAGAAACACCTTCAGAACCCACAGAATGTGCTGGAGATCAAATTTTATATACACAAGGAAAAGGAACTATGAAACTGGCCAATGCTACAGATAAAATACTAAAATCCATACCCAACACAGTCTATATCCCAAATCTAAGTTGCAACCTTTTATCAGTTAGTGCCTTGACAAAATTGGGGTTAACTGTAGTATTTAAAGAAAAGCTTTGTGGAATATTTAAGTCAGAGTCAGTTAACATCCTAGGAAACCCCATTTTGGAAACTACTGAAAAGAATGGAACATACCTAATTGACATATCAGTCAAACAAAACCATAAGGTTCTAAAAACCACTCAAAATTCAGATATATGGCACCAACGTTTAGCTCACTTAGGCGAAAATAACTTGCGCCTAATGGCAAATGGACTGGTTGATGGAATAAATGGAAATACA
Source organism: Frankliniella occidentalis (assembly GCF_000697945.3). Lineage (NCBI taxonomy): Eukaryota > Metazoa > Arthropoda > Insecta > Thysanoptera > Thripidae > Frankliniella > Frankliniella occidentalis. The sequence continues at coordinate 55,454 of NW_026267639.1, forward strand.
AAACTATCACATGTTTGTGATATATGCCCAAAGGCCAAACAAACTCGTGAATCTTTCCCACACAATTCAGCTCAAAAGGCATCTGATAAACTAGCCCTAATTCATTCAGATGTGTATCAAATAACTGATGCTGTGTCATTGGAAGGTTTTAAATACTTTGTGACATTTATAGACGATGCCACACGTTACACAATGGTTGGATTTCTCAAAACCAAAGATGAAGTACTGGAAAAATTCAAGGCATACAAAACCTTGGTTGAGAAACAGACTGGACAAAGCATAAAATGCCTAAGATCTGATAACGGAGGGGAATACACCAGTTCAGAATTTCAATCGTTCCTAATGTCTGAGGGAATAATACGCCAATTCTCAGTTGAAAACACCCCTGAGCAAAACGGTGTCGCCGAACGTTGCAACAGAACTATAGGTGAAAAATGCAGAGCATTACTAAAACAGGCTAGTCTTAACATCAAATACTGGCCCCAAGCTGTGGAGACAGCAGTCTTTCTCAAAAATATGTCACCTACTAAGGCAGTTGCTGACATGGTTCCACACCACGCATGGACAGGCATAAAACCTGATCTCTCATATCTTAGAGTTTTTGGGTGCAGTGCTCATGTACACATCCATAAAGATGTCAAGAAAATACGGGATAGAAGCAAGGAACACATATTTATAGGCTACGATGACGAACGAAAGGCATACAAATTGCTAGATCCTATGACCAGGAGGATTTTCTCTGCTCATAGCATAATATTTGATGAAACAAAATTTCCAGCTGCATCTGCTTCTATTTCCACAACACACCATGAACAGAATCTGTCTGATCATCCAAACAGGGATTTGGAACTAAACCTCAATGATACTAGGTCCCTCACCTCTGACACCACTGCCGCTGAAGAGCCTAAACTCAGCGATATCAGAGAAACCGTAGATATCATTGAAGGGGAAGATACAACCCTTCAAGATCAGACAGACCTCTCACAAACTAACATGGACAATGACAAACCACATGAGGACCCAACATTCTGGGATGACTTTCCTGGACATAATAGCTCTCATGACACTCCCTCAGAATCTCTCTCTGATACTGCTGAGACCATCAGTGCTCAACCTCTGCAATCCCACACCCCCATGCCTATGGCTAGTGGGATTCCAACAAGAGAAAGGAGACAAAGGAAACCCAAACAGTTCCCTGATTATATTGTATATGGACTAACCAAAGAAAAACCCTCTCCTTCAAGGGCATATTTAACAATCCCTGAGGGTTCTGGTACTCCAGTAACTTTGCAGGAAGCCTTAAATTCATCTGATTCACACCATTGGATCACAGCCATGACAGATGAACTAAATTCGTTTGAACGCAACAAAGTTTGGACCTTACAAGAATTACCTGCTGGTGCCAAAGTTGTCGGAAACAAATGGATCTTTAAGAGAAAACTGAACCCTGATGGCACAACATTATACAGAGCTCGCCTCGTGGCAAAGGGATTCACCCAAACCTATGGGGTTGATTACCACGAAACCTTTGCCCCTGTTGTGAGAAAGACCACCCTGCG
>NW_026267639.1:57752-59415 GCF_000697945.3 Frankliniella occidentalis
CGACGTTTTCTTGTGTTTGTGGGTGCATATTGTTGTAATTTCGAGAGACGGCAGATCTCGGACCACAACGGATGCCAACCGTGCGAGATTGCCAGTCCCGTCCAAATTTAAATCGAGGTTTCCTTCTGGCATTGAATATAATTTCATGCTCTGTGTGGCGGTGGTTTTTCGAGTCCTCTCGCCGATGTCTGACTGGCCACTTAAATTTGAAAACTCAATTAATGCCACTGCCCTGTCATGGTAGACTTTGTGAGTAGCTCCGTCCACAGCAAAGTTGGCTACCACCTGGAGGGTAGGCGTCAGATCACTGACCTCTGACAGTTTTTGCTTAAACTCAGGAAAGTCAATGGCGGCAACTGCCACTACCTGAGCGAGAGCATCGAAGGCGCATGTGTTTTGCACCTGCACCTTCGTTTTCTTATCGGTCTCGAAATAACCAGTCAGATTTCCATTCCGCAGGAGGAGATTTTTAGGCCGCTGTCTTCCGTCCGTAATTTCGTCGATGTCCGGGTTAGGCTCCAGATAGCCTTTTCCTCTTCTGGTTCTCTTAGCTGGTTGTTTCTCGTCGGTTACAGGCGAACTGGCCCTACCCCTCCAGTTTTCCCTCTGCCCGAGGTCATTGGCCCCTTCATCTTCTGATTCTTCTGACGGAGCTTTCCTCTTTTACGCCTGTAGGGTTCTTTGTAGCTTTGAAGAGCCCTTGTGAGCCGCCTGCAACAGCCGATATCAGGCCACCGTGGGGCTATGCCATAGGGTACTCCGGGGCTCGGCTAGACCGGAAGGAGAAGAACAAAAATCGTGTGGCGCGGGGAGGAGCGGGGCTTAGTGGGGGCAGTACCCCGCTCCTCCCCGCGCCCAACGCTACGCGTACAAACCTCTTCTGCTTCGTAACGACTTACTCGTAGCTTTAGGACAGCTTAAGTCCTTTTTATCGGGATTGCCGATTGCCGAGGGCCTTGGAAGCCTAAGGGTAATATTCGAACTCAGTTGCTCAGTCAGATATGTCGGATTTCCTCTCCGTCTTTTTTCTGGAATGCCCGACTTCGGTTGTTCTACTCTGCTCTTGGGGATCAAAGTTCGGGTGCAGATAAATTTTGTGGGTGGTGTTTGACACGCCTTTTGTGACGTGGGATCGACTTCGGCAGATAAAATGAGGTTTTGGCCATTTACTGCCCGCAAGTGTCTACAAGCAAATTTGTCTGCTCGCATAGGGCGCGGCTGTCCTTTCAAAATCCTATTCTTGAGATCTGCGAACACTGATAATCAGAAGGTGGTTGGTTTTCTGTGTTGCATATCTTTTTGCTTGCATCCTGAGGAAACTAGACTCCCTCTCAAAAGCGTCTAAGGAAATGGAAAGACTACAACAGCAGGCAGCACCTCCCGTACATTAGCCTGTTTCATTTTAAGCTTCCACCTCTCGAATTTCTGCGGTCGGTGACTTCTCTGATAGCAAATTTGATGCTGAGAACGTTGGTCATTGTCTGAACGCTCTGCGACATCGGGAACCCACCGCGCAACGGCGTTAAAGATTTGGGTTCGCGCGGGCCCCGAGTCCAGGGGCGTCGCGCGGCCCAGGCGACTCATTGGCTGAGCGATTAGCGAAGCCTATTACTCCACTGATGATCAAAAAGTTTCGCGTCTGTTTGTCTGTCTGTCTGTGTGT
>NW_026267639.1:68326-68521 GCF_000697945.3 Frankliniella occidentalis
AACTTCTTGGGGTAAATCTTTTTTAAACGGGTGTCCTTGTTAGTTCCTGAATGGCACCGTAGAAGACACGAGGCTGAGAGCACGCCGCGTCTCGAATGCAGCCACCGATCTGAAAATTTATAAAAAATTGGAAGTATCACAAACGGCAGAACCGTTCAGTAATGTACGTGCCCTCCTCCCCCACCACAATTCCCT
>NW_026267640.1:0-592 GCF_000697945.3 Frankliniella occidentalis
GAGGCGGCCCAACCGTTGTCTTCGAAGGTTTTTATAACCGGATTGTATTTGTCTTCTTTGACTTGGTGGGCACGCCGAAAGCAATCTTGGGCACCTTCATATGGTATGGTGACATCAATAATTCTTGGTATTTTGGCTTCTTTGTTGATCAGTACCAAGTCTGGCCTGAGCTGGTCCAAGCCTGGTGTTGGTGTAATTTGAAGCTCTTGCCAGGGGATGGTTAGATCGCGCCTGGTTTCAAAGTTCGGGTTTAACTTTGTGGCAAGGTCTGTGAGGCGTTTGAGGACCAAATTGTGCCTAGCAGTGATGTGGGGCATGGCTGGCAGGCAGTGGTTAAGCACATAGGCTGTTCTTGAAATTGTTGAATTTGATGAAATTCAAAAGTCTTTTTCATAAACATTTAAGGTAAGGCTTGGGTGAAACTGAAAAACCCAGGTGAAAAGCAGTGTTTTTTTAGTTTTAAATCTACATGCTAGTTAAATCAAGAAAAGGCTCTCTATATTATTCTAAGTTAGTTCGTTGCGGATCTTTTAACACATAGTAAGTCTACAGTTAGACATAACACCGTGCGCAAGAACTATTTTGAAGTTAT
>NW_026267640.1:5819-6164 GCF_000697945.3 Frankliniella occidentalis
GGCCCACTAAAATCTCCAATGCCCTTGCACACTTCCCTTTAGCCAGGACTTCTCTGATCTGTACCGAAATGCAGCAGACGAACCATATTTAGAACTTTTAATCAAGCGAGCGAGCGAGAGGGAGACGGGCGGAGCTAGCGAGAGGGAGAAGGGCGGAGCGAGCGAGAGGAAGATGGGTGGAGCGAGCGAGAGGGGGGCGGGAGAGGCGGTAGCGATCGACCTTTCTCGCCCTTGCAATAGCTGTCGGACTCAAACGACACACATGAGACACGTGTGAACGTTTTCGGAAAGACCAAATCCGTAAAAAATTGTACGTTTTCGCTTCCCATTCGTTGGCCTCAGTGT
>NW_026267640.1:6214-6593 GCF_000697945.3 Frankliniella occidentalis
GATCCAGAATTAGGACCGGTATGAGCCCTCCCTCTCCCCTCTCCCGTCCCTAACAACTGAAACCCTACAATTCTGCATGTGCACTCACCTCCCCGCGTACACCTTTTGAATCGATACTAGCATCCGATGGAAACTGTTCCATCGGACTTCCATAAAACTTTTCATGATGGTCTCTAGTTCTGAGCAGGGTGTTAGAAATATTGACTGTTGCACCTTTTTTAAATTTTTGTTGTCAAAGTCAACAATTATTAACAATTTTGTCAAAAACAATTTTTTTGGTGGTAGTTTTAGGCTGTCGACGTCTCGCGTAACTCTTCCACGTTGATGAGAACTTCGTTTGTTGATACTTCTTGAACAATGTAGTCAGCAAATTTTTGTT
>NW_026267640.1:6643-7793 GCF_000697945.3 Frankliniella occidentalis
GAAGATCGGCCCGTGTAATGTTAGCCACCTCTGATATTCTTTTTAGCAGATGATGCTTCTGGTATCACTGCATGTACAACACCTACTTAAACTGATATTAAGCAAATACTAAACATTTTTAACCTTATATAAGCTTTTAAACAAGTCTCTATTCAAAGAAGAGAGGGAGGAAGAGAGAGCGGGGAGCGGTGGTCCCAAAAAAGTGGTTCGTCTCCGCCCACCTGTTGCACTACCTAGTGTCAGCAAAATATTTGCTGGTGCAGCAAAAATATTTGCTGTGCCAGCAAAATTATTTACTGTGGTAACAACAATTTTTCTGCAATAACGATCATTTTGCTGCGACAACAAACTTATTGATGCGACATTAACCTTTTTGCTGTGACAGCAAACTTTTGGCTGTGGCTGTGAGTGTTACAAAGCTGTAAAGTACCGAGGCAGGCGCAGAAGCTCATGTTAGCCACGCCAATTTACGGGGACTCCCTTAACTAATTCTAATTTTTACCTGTTTTCAGGCCTAATTACCAACACTTGTCTGCAATTAGGCGTTTGTATAATGAAAGATAGGGCTTCTGGGAGATGGAAAATGAAAAGTCAAGGAAAACTTGCTGTGGTATGGGTTATAAAGCACTACCCGCGATTTTGAGTCCATTAAGTCGATTGAATCAAGTTTTATCTCCTTTTAGTAAACCGCTTTTTGCTTTGTTATGGTTCTCCTGATCACTGTGTTTTGCTACGCTCTGCCACTCTGGGCAAGGCCTACATTTATGGCTATGTAACCTAATTTAAAGCACACTACCTGGAAATGAAAGCTATATCATCTGCTTCCACGTTAGCGCAATCTGAGTTTTTTTTAATTGATTTGGGGTCACTTACACTTAGTAAGTCAGAGTCCCCAATCAATACTAGCAATTGGGCAAACGCACGGAAACCTTGACCCTCTACAATGGAACGCGGGCGAAGGTAAACGACACAAAACTCCGCAGTAGCATGCAGTAAGTCCCTTTTTGCTCTATGGTGGGCCTTGATCAGTTCTATTGGCCCTGTACCCTCCACAGAGTTAATAGCCACGGACGTAGTTCACGTTGTGGAACACTAACAAACGCACGAGTCGAGTCAATGTCCGCGCGAAGTGGCCATCGACGTCAAAGAC
>NW_026267640.1:8275-11473 GCF_000697945.3 Frankliniella occidentalis
CCATCCGGCTGCGACATTGAGAGGAATCTTATTATGACTCATACAAATTCCACACGTGCAAAACTAAACAGCCCTTCTCAGGGCTACAGCATGTTTTCCGCAAGGATGAACTTCAACAAAGACTTGCATACTTGCCTCTACACTATCCGTACGCTTTCGTCCGATTGCCGTAGTCGACACGATGAATAAATATACCCCGATAACGACTCGCAGTTGCCCGCGTTCTGCATCGCGCGCTACACCCCGGAGAGGCGCCTTGCCCGTAGAAAAAGAGGTAATTTTCAGTTTCTAAGTCTTTTAATCAAGAAATCCCATGAAATTCAATAATTTCTCACTTCAGCCACCCTCCTCCCTCTTAAAAAGACAGTGGTGTATGACTTTCCCATACAATCACAGTTAGCTCTTTGGCCTCTTACAGGCACATAATGCACTATCATGTTGACTTTTTCAGTTCCTCTTCTCTGACTTCTCGTTGACTTCAATTTACTACTTTTCACTTTAGTTGACTTTTTTGACTTTTTATTTGTCTTTTTGACTTTGTTCAACTTTTCAAATGATTTTTTGACTGTATCTTGACTTTTTAAATCGCGCACACCTACTTTTAAGAGTGGTGTATACCCCTCGGGGAGCACCGAGGCTCGAACCCCTGGGCTTCGGCTACAGACATGGTGAGAACACGACGAACAACGAGCACGATGCTGACGACAAATATGGCGCGTCGGGACCCCAGGACACTCACTCACTATACTACACGACCTGATCGACCGCGCAGACGGCGAAGACCTGCCGCCGCGACTCTCCCCGCAAGCCGCCGTCGACGTGCTCTCGCTCTCTTTCCGACCGACTTTTCACCTGAAAGGACAGAGCGCTTCGACCCGTCACACATACTGACGGATAGCCGAGAGTGCGGGCTACGTGGCCGTGACGTCGCCGGTCGCAGCGAACGCCGCGCTCGATGCAAAAAGAGGCGCGCCAAAAAAAGGGGCCACTACGTGAGCCCAGCCGGTAGCAACTCCCTACGGCCGGGCTGACACACTGTCTCCGCCCCGCCGCTGGGCCGGGACTCGACCGGGGCGCGCTGCAGCTACCTTTTCTATTATTATAACTCCTGAACCAAAGCTTCTCACAAGGAGCGCCACAGGCCGCTGGAAAGGAAAAAGAACAAGGAATCTAACGGTATAAAGAAAAGTCACCAAATCGGACCGGAAACATTTTAAAATGCGAGTTGAACGCGACCTACGAGGTCCGGAGACGTGACACTGCTGTGGATTTACATTTTTTTCGTGGTTAAAGACGCGTTTAACCTGCGGACCACCAGTGAAACAAGTGTTCTATAGACCACACTGAATCAAAATAACAGGGTACGATTTTTCTGTACTTACTTTGAAAAGAGAGAACGCTATAAACTTGAAGACGGCAAGATGCCCGCCGGAGCGTCCTCTGTTTTCAGATCGAAAAACAAAATATTTCCGCTCTACCATCGGTATCGGTCTGACGCTTTAGCCTACGCCAAGCTTTGATTCTTGCAGATTCCAAATCAGATTTCACTTTTGGAATATGTTGTGGGATTACTGGGATCTCGATGGATCCAGTTTGCAATGCACGGACCAGGCTAGCACCATATTTCGTAGAAACTCGCGAAGTATCGTACGTACGGACTTCAAACATGCCGTAAATTGTTTCTGGGGCATTCTCACTTCTTATTTTGGCACTTTCACCACCTCAAATGTGTTCAGAACGATTAAATTCACGTTAATTAGTCCTACGGCTAGTGAAGCTGTTTGAACGAGCGCCACAGTGACGTCACGGAACTCCAAGTATGACAAATCCAGCGGCCACAGCTGGGTTTGTTTACGTTTAGAGTCATGTGGAGTGACTGCAACGTTAGAGCCGTCTTGTGTGTTCGTGCTCATAGTAGTTTATGGACAAGCATAACTATGTGACACGAGGGCTTCAAAGGTTTGTTTGGTTCAATTCGGTTCTTTTATCGTTACTGGAATTGGATCTACGAGATTATTGAATGTTTTAAGAACTTTGGTTATATGTTGATATAGGTCTCCTCACAAGTAACCAAAATGAGTCAACAGGACATTTTTTAAGATGAAGATCCCGATGATCCCGGAGAATGTTTTGGAACTCCAACTGAGTTTAGTGGTGTTAGTGCAGCCTCTTCTATTCATGACTCTCCAGCATTGCCATCATCTCAATCTCAACCAGATTCATCGACGGCTGTTACACTCACAGTCAGCTCATCCCAACCAATACCTGGAACACCTAGTCCGGCACCAAGCCCCTCTCAGGTTTGTGTTCTTAATTTATTGGTTCTTAATCAGTGTTGTGCAGATGTCCAAGTGATAATGATTTTCTCTTTTGGCTGTTAGTGGCAGATAATTTATAGATGTCCAATCAGTCCATCAAGTCAAGGTTGTTAAGAACTCTCCCAGGATTTAGAAAACATTTGGCCACTCAGCACAAAAATTCAGGTAATTCAAAAAAAAAAATGTTTGCTATAAAAATAGCAATGCCATCATTGCATAGTTGTATTTTATCCTTCATTTGTAAATTGTTTAGTTTTAAGATGAATCTATTGAAAGTTACGTAAACGCTGCATCACAACCTCCAGTGGTACAACCAGCTGCTTCGCAAGCCAGTACATCTGCTGCTGGACTTCAGGTAGTAATGATGTAGATCCTTGTCGGCTTGACTTTAATACAGCCAACCACAACCGAGTCATTTCCATCCAATATTGTACGAATATTTTTTTTTTTATTTTGCAGTCAGTATCTCCATCCCCACTGTGTAAAAGTATTCTGACCACTGAAGGAGGCTTTTATAAGACATAAAGCCTGTCACAGATTTAAAGGTACATTTTAATATTTTACTTTCTTGTAAAATTATACCATTGACATCAAAAATATCACTTGAACTTTTTGTTACAGATGCTGCACAAAGAAAGCCGAAGGCAGGTGATTTTAGCACAGCTCTTCTGTTGGATACTATGAAAAAATTGTTAGTGAAATACTGCAAGAACCTTATTATGAAAATATTAGTGATCCCAAAAGGAGCTTTATGGAAGAATTCCAGAATAAATATGAGTGCACCGAGTGGATGACATTTGCTAAATATTTAGGTGACAAAATCTGTCTCATAGTGTGTGAGAACCCGTGTGGAACAAAAGTTGGTAAAAAGATCGTCTTC
>NW_026267640.1:16268-16945 GCF_000697945.3 Frankliniella occidentalis
TTACACTGTCCGTTGTTTTTATACAAGCAGTGCTTGAAGTCTGGTATTTTATACCGGTCTGAGACGTACTACGATGAAGAAGTCACCAAGTCTAATAACTGTTTGTTTTATTCCTCAGAAGATGAGTTCTTTCAGATCAGTTCCATTGTGCGTGTGAATGATGCCTGTGGGTTTATGTGCAGAAAGATAGCCGTTGACAGACCTCTAGCAGGAGTACCGCACATCATGAGTGTCGTGGACATACACGAAAGACATTTTGTTCCAATCGCTCTGGCTCGGAGTTTGGCTATCAAAATGGAGTCCCACGGCCAGTCCTTTGTCACTCCTATGGCAAATCACGGAGAGATAGATTAGCGGCTACTTTTCTCCTCTGTGGTATCATTATCATTTGCCATCTGTTTGGCTTAACTGCTTGTGGTTGCTGTTTTTGTTATGTCTATTACATAAATTTTCATGTAAATTATTTAGCTGTATCATATTTTAGATCAGTACATTCCCCTTCTACATATGCTATTGTGACCATACGTGTGAGTGATCATGTGAGACTCAAACGTGTTAAACGACATGAAATTCGGACTAGGACTGGACAGGACTCCACCACGACATACTATAGTACTAGGTAGATGTACGCCAGACCACGTCTCGCGTAACAGGCTTCGCGATATCTCACGAAACAC
>NW_026267640.1:17032-17365 GCF_000697945.3 Frankliniella occidentalis
GCTGCGCTTGGCCGCGCTCCAGCTCTCAACGTCTGCCCCGGTCACGGTTCTAAGGAGCACAAATTCGTGTCTGGGAATGTTGCCAAGAAGGAAATACGAGGACAACTGCGGAGTGTTATGGACGTTGCGTCGAAACTGCCCGGCCCCGTGACGCGTGACGTTCCTGACCATTCCTCCAATTCATGACCTCCCTAAAGACGCCCCTCCTATGGTTCCAAGGCAATATAACCACAACCTAAGGGTTCTTGCGGCCCGGCAGTTCCAAGTGCTGGACGCTCACAGCACCGTGTGTGGCAAGAAGGGCACCATAGCTCGCGACGGAGTCCATGTCAC
>NW_026267640.1:25460-31378 GCF_000697945.3 Frankliniella occidentalis
ATGACAGACAAACAGACACACACACAGACAGACAAACAGACGCGAAACTTTTTGACCATCACTGGAGTAATAGGCTTCGCTAATCGCTCAGCCAATGAAGACGTAGGCCCACAACAGACACAGCTGGGAACTAAGACATAATGATATGGAAAGGACGTGACACAAAAAGACATACCAAAGACATATTGTCTAGAGCAGTCAGAGTAAAGACCTGGAAAAGTAAATGCGGCAAAGACCTTCCACAGACTAACTCAGGACTAGACTGTGTCAAGACATAACACGTATGTCCATGCAGACATACGGAAGACATATGTAAACGACATGAAGACATACAAAAAGGTAAACCCAGTCCTGAAGACATGCCAAAGACATTTCAAAGACTGTGTCGACGGACATCAGGACATGAACATGAATATGCCATAATATGGACACACGAAAGACACAATGACATTAAAAAGACTGAATGCAGACATAAAATCATGTCCTTCATATGTCAATCGCCTCATCAGGGTATGGACAAAAACGTGTGATTGTAAAGACAAATTGTATCATAGGAAGGGACAAAATGTTCCTTGAACAAATTGTCCCCTCCTTGGAAACAAATTTGGTTCGAAAAAGGGGACAGATTTAAACGTCCACTCGCTAGGACAAATGTCTTGTCCACGAAACAGGAAACAAGTTTGTCCATGAGGATAGAACAAAATTGAAATTTGTCCTCTCTAACAAAACAATTTTGTAACTTGTAAATCCGTTCCCTCGTTATGGACAAAATTGTTCTTTTACATTTAGAGTGCACAGGAGAGAGCACAGAATAAAAGGGTCTCAGTAAACCCATACTAGTACTGCTAGTTAGTTAGATGAATGTATTCGAACAATTAGCAATTACAAGAGTATTAAATAAAATCTCTGCGTTAAAAGATGCACTGTAAAAATTTTGTTGTCACTGAACAGCAAATTTGTTCTTAAGTTTTTCGTTGACTCGTGTTGTTTGTACAACAGCTTCGTTTGCCAAATAACAGCAGTTGTCCAGTAACAGTTATAAAAAGTCGGCAAAAACAAAATGGTGCCCAATAGTCCAATATATCAACAACGCATTGACAACAATTGTAGTTGTTGGTCATCAACTTCTGCTGTTCTTGAACAACTGAGCTCTTAGTCAACAACTGAGCTGAGAGCACAATCTTTTGAATTTTAAAGCTAACTTTGCAGGAAAAGGCACAAAGAAAAGGGTCTCATTAATGTGAAGCTAATTTATTTTACAAAGACTTATGTACACAAATGATATAATACATACAAGAGAACTACTTCTACATAGGAACATGTATTAAACAGGAAGAAATCATCTTAAATTTATCTAAAAATACTAAAACTGAGCTTGAAGATGAACAGAAGTGAGCGCAAACGTGAGGGACAAAATATCGTCATAGAGCAACTTTTCTTACTGTGTCAAAAAAAAACAAAAAAAACATGTTCTTCATGAACCCATAACACAGAAAAAAAATTAAAAATCTAAGAGATAAGTTTTAGGCATAGCAATTCAATGTGGTTTTAGGCAACACCCCACCACAGGGACATGTTTTTAGGGTTCTGTACTTCTGACGGGATGTCAGGACCCAACGCTCCAGCCAAGCAGTGTGGAAAATGCCCACATTCCGTTTAGCAGAATTGTCCAGCCTCCCGCCCACCCCGTCAAATGTTACACATCATGTCACCTTGCCCAGACGACGGAGAGGCCTTTTGAGTTTTGTTTTTGGTCGTCCTCTTGGCTTTTTGGTTGCTGAAGCACTAGGCTGAGTTTCCCGTCATTGATGCTTGGAGGCTGCCTGCCCTGAGCACCTTAAAGATCCTGAAACAATCAGTTTTTAGTAATAACCATTACAAAATATAGAAATCTTTCACAAAAGCAATGCAACTGTTGGGATTATTAACCTATATTTTAGCTAGCTTGGTCGTTACTGTTTTGCCTACCCCCGCCTCTACTTGCGAGGCACTCACAGTGTGCCTAAGTACCCCGGATGGTCCACCTGAAATTATTAATTCTTATTGCAGTCCCACTATAGAGGGACTTATCGTGGACCCTTTTTTAGCCCGCCCTTCTGCTTTGAAAAAGCTATCTAGCGGGCTTATGCAAACGACCTCGTGTCTGTCTGTTCCACAAGAAGGAGATGTGCTAGAGACTTCAAATTTTCAGGGGATCTCAAGGTTCACTCCTAGAAAACGAAACGCCTACGGCAAATCCTGGCAACCAACCCTAAGGGGCTGAAAGGGGGTATCAAAGGAAAGGGGGTAGGTCAAAAAAGTCAGAAAAAAAAAATTTTATGAGCTCCTAAGGGGTAACTCATCAAAGTAGAGCCCTACGGGCGAAAATTTTGTCCGTTTTGCTCTATCTCTCACCGTTTAGGGCGCTAGAGGGAGTTTCTATCACGAAAGTGGCCCAAAAATAAATTTATTAATTTTCGAAACTATTGGATGGTCTCCTAAGGGGTAACTTGTCAAAGTAGAGTCCTTTGGCTGAAAATTTCGTCCGTTTGGCTCTATCTCTAACCGTTTAGGCGCTAGAGGGTCTTGTTTGACGAAAATAAGTTAAAAATTGCTGTAGTGAACAATTAAATGTAAAAGAAGGCCCAGAACCGCAAAAGAGGTAAGAAACTCCCTCCCCCACTCCAAAAAACGTTTTCTAAGCAGAAGGGTGGGTTGTAGTCGCGGTGTTTCACCGTTACATCCCTTTTTCGTGTCTACGGCGCATTTTAAGGACGACGGGCTTTGCGGGCCGAAGGCCCGTTACATCATTTGATTATGTTCTACAGCAAATCGCGTGACAGAAATGGTCGGGCCGCAGGCCCGACCATCGCCGCCGGCAGGCTAAGCAGGCCCGGCCCCTGCCGAACGGAGTTGCCGGCGGAGCGAAGCGGAGCTGGCAACATCGATTGGCGGAAGGGCGGGCCTGCTTGTTCACCCAGAAGAGGACACTATTTGGATCGGTGAACTTAACTCCCGGAACCCACTCTGGGGAGACCGGGTTAGCAATTAGCAATGTTCATGGCAATAAACTCATAGATATCGTAGAGGAGCTAGGGGCCGCCCGAACCACCTTCTCGTACCGAGCTTGACACTATGTCAACTCTGATCACCTCCACATTATTATTGAGGTTGATTGTAGGCCTTGCCTACTATCCTCCCGACTGGGCTGGGATTTCAAGAAAGCGGACAGGCGGCTTTTCCGCAAAACGCTTGACAGTCGATTGGTGGTCGGTCCCACTGGGGAGTCCCCGGGAGTCCCGGGATGCAATTGAGAGCGCTGCGTGCATACTAACTTCAGCAATCCAACTTGCCACGGTATCCAGTATTCCGAAATTTCCTGTCGGATCTAAAGCGAAGACCGCGACCAATGATAAAATCGCAGACCTTAAGCGCGCGCGCATTCAGACGCGCAAAGCCTGGCAGCGCTCTCGAACGCACTCCGATTATCTCGCCTACACCGCTTCCTGCTCGGCACTTCACGCAGTTTTCCAGTCTCTCGATGATGAGAGGTGGGAGGAAGTAATCAACTCTACAGACGATTACTCTCGTAAGTTTTGGAGAATTTCCAAAGCTCTTAAGCGCGGGCCAGTGGACGAAGCCCCCCCTCCCTCTTAAAAAACTCGATGCCTCGCGTTTTGCTATCAGCGACGATTAAGGGCAGAGTCCTTAGCGAGCGTTGTGACTGCGCCGCTGCAGATTCGAGACCGCCAATTCTTTGACGAAATCGAAGCAAGTGTAGGTGTAGTCCAGTCAATAGAGACGAAAAGCACCCGAGGGGTGGATAACTCCTGAATTAGGTGTACAAATTTCAAGGATTGAATTTGAATTAGCTTGAATTGGCTTGAATTGAATTTGATTTGGACTGAATTGGTTGAATTGGTTTGAATTATTGCGATTTTATGTTACTAAATTAGCGTGAATTGGCTTGAATTGACTGTACATTGTCTTGAATTGGACTGAATTAGTTGAATTAGTTTTGAATTTGTTTGAATTTAATTGAATTGGTCTGAATTAGTTTGAATTGGGCAGAATTAGGGGTGTACACTTAGCAGGGGAGTTAACCACCCCTCAAAAGCACCCCTGACCTCAAAAAAATTGAAGGCAAAGGTTTGTTGGGCTCGTTGGAAGGGTCTTTGTACGTACTAGAACATATCAAAATTCCTTCGAAATCCATCGTGGGCAACTCCCGGTATATGGAACAGAAGTTGAACACCCTGGTTTTCCGAGTTGGTGTGTTTGTACGCTTGCTGTGAGCGAACGGTTTAAAGTACAACAACGCGCTATAGTTCATTCGAAGCGGGAGAGAACAAGCTTTCCAACAATATACGGGTGTTTCAATTTTGAGTAACGAGAGAATATTGAAATTGCGTTAGAAACTTGAACTTTGTTTTCAGAAAATGTACAAAAAGTGTTCATACCCGTTCTACTCGACAACTAGTGCAAATATTGGAAAACTACCTTTTACAAACGTTGTAACACATTTCATTTTGAACAAAAAAGGTGTTGGTGAACTTTTCTTTCCGACGCACGGTTCGCTTCAGGCCGCTCCGAACGCAGCGGCGCGGGGGCGCCCGGCCCGCTGCCAGCCGCCCTGGGCGCGGGGCTCGTCAGTAGTGGTAGCAAAAGAAAAGGGGCAAAACATACAAAAAGCACAATTTTTAGTGTAGGGGTCCTTTAGACCCTAATGTTCGATTTGTCCCGTAGCCCACTCATTTTGGACCTGTAGGGACCGGAATTTTAACGCATTTGTTCAATATTTGATCAAAAATAACGAAAATTTCAAAATGGTCGTAAAGAGACCATCTCAAATTCACTTTCGAAAGATTTTGACGTAAGAAAGCGAAAAAACATATTGTCAAGTCCGTACGACCGCGCATTTGGGCCCCAGAGGCCGCCATTTTTGAAAAAGGTGCGTAACTGCAGCGAGATGACTTTTGACCCAAAAGTACCGTGTTGGGTGTCGTTTTCGCACATAACACCTTCGCTAAGGTTGAATCCGAGGTCGAATGATTATTTATTGCCACCCATTGGGATAAGAAACGACGGGTTCAAAAAGTGTCCAAAATGTTCAAAATTCTAAAATTTACCTACATCATCAGTTTTGGAAATTTTCCCGCGCAATTCTGATATGAGAAAGGGAATGAATCACACCTTAGGCCCGTGCAACAAATTAGTTACGCCCTAGATGCTGCAAAATTTGAAAAATAAGGGGCGCGATGCCAAGGACTTCGTGCGGTCCAAGTTTCGAGGGAGGAGGCCACGCCGCGAGCAGAGCCGAGTTAGCTGGGAGAACAACAAAGCCATGGACGATGCCCATAAGCTCCTCAAAGCTTCGCCCAAATCAACTGAGGACTTGCGGCGCTTCCTCAGGGGGATGGCACACGGCGCCTCAAATGTCATCGCAGCTGACACCGTTGCCGAGCCTGACGAGAGGGAGCGGGAGGAGCAGGACAAGGACGACCTGCTGTGGGACGACCTGGTGCAGCAGCTGCAGGAGGGCGGTCCTCAAGTGCAGCAGCGTCTAGATGTGCAGGCCGGTGCTGAGGGAGTGGTGCAGCTGGTGCAGGCCGGGCCTCAAGTGCAGCACCAGGTGCAGGCCGGGCCTCAAGTGCAGCAACAGCAGGTGCAGGCCGGGCCTCAGGTACAGCAGCAGCTGGACCCAGGGTAAAAAAACCATGACTGTCATGGTCAAATTGAGGTTTTGACCATGGGAAACCAAAATTTTAATCATGGACATTGGCTAGACCATGGTGATCACCTATGCCCATCTCCCCAGCCATGATACTCTCACTCGATTGACCATGGACAACGACACGACCATGGGCAAGTGGGATGTCCACACCATGGTCTACCATGGCGTGTTCTTTAGATAGTGTCGTTCAGACATGATTACAGTG
>NW_026267640.1:32160-32571 GCF_000697945.3 Frankliniella occidentalis
CTTGGCCTGCCGGCGGCGATGGTCGGGCCTGCGGCCCGACCATTTCTGTCACGCGATTTGCTGTAGAACATAATCAAATGATGTAACGGGCCTTCAGCCCGCAAAGCCCGTCGTCCTTAAAATGCGCCGTAGACACGAAAAAGGGATGTAACGGTGAAACACCGCGACTACAACCCACCCTTCTGCTTAGAAAACGTTTTTTGGAGTGGGGGTAGGGAGTTTCTTACCTCTTTTGCGGTTCTGGGCCTTCTTTTACATTTAATTGTTCACTACAGCAATTTTTAACTTATTTTCGTCAAACAAGACCCTCTAGCGCCTAAACGGTTAGAGATAGAGCCAAACGGACGAAATTTTCAGCCAAAGGACTCTACTTTGACAAGTTACCCCTTAGGAGACCATCCAATAGTTTCG
>NW_026267640.1:37457-38854 GCF_000697945.3 Frankliniella occidentalis
TCATGGACTTAGTTGTGACCATGAAAGCCAATTCTCATGGTCATCCCTTGCCATGGAGCACATTAGCCATGGCCATGCAATCCATCCACCATATACACATGGTCAACTGTTGTTTTCATGGTTTACTGGTTCCATAAATCTATGGTCACAAAAATCCATGGTTAAATTTATGTCCATGGCTCATGGACAGCCCCATGGTATTTTACCCAGGGGAGCACCATGGCGACCAGGCCACCTGCCTCGAGCGGCCTGTCGCTAAAGCCCACCGACGTCTAGCCTCTCAGAAGCAGTCTACACTGGAAAAGGTAACATGACTCGGTGACACGGTTCACACGCCTACTTGAACTTTCCAAGAAAACGTCTGAAAAATGATCTGATCATGTCTTTGTGTTACATTAGTATTTCCAGGCAAGTCGCTCTGCTGGCGTCATCCAGGCCGACCAGCCACATGCCCAACTGTTGACTAAGAGGGGTCCCGCACAATCTCAGGTTAAGCGTAGCTACCTTACGTCTTACTCTAGGGGGCGCTAGTGCACAGCTTGCAACGTTAAATAACTAAAGCAGCCTTTGCCTCGTAATCCTTTCTTTTTAATCAGTTCAAACAAGTCCCTCACTCTCTCACGTTACACAGTGGTTCCCTCTCCGAAGCCTTCCGCGTGCCACTCGGTTCAGGTCTAGAGCGCGTCTGGCGAGTTGGCCGGTGGGACAGCCGCGCGAGGGGCAGGCTAGCGACCGCGGGGGTGCAATTCTGCAAATTCAACACCCTCGCGCTCGCTCGCCGCGGCTCGAGCGGGTGTCGAAACCGAGCTGAGTTGAGTTTAGGTTGCAGATTTCACAATCGACGGTGCGCGGCAAGCGACCCATTTGCCGGTCACTTTTGACAATGCTAACACAACCTCAGCAGGCCCAATCTCAGCAGGTCCAGCCTCAGCAGGATCCACCTAAGCAGGCCATAGCGAGGACAAAGGTGGCAGCTCTGCTGATTCGAGGCAAGTAATCGACACTCTGCGATACAGATGGCATCACGACCTATTTAGTGCACTAATCCTTTTAATAGCCCTACCCACCTGCACAAACTTAAGGACTCTTGTTAACTTCAGGTAAACAGTCAGACACGCCCAAGCGGCACGACAAATCGTTGGCCCTAACGGTGTCGAGGGTATGGGACGACGAGTGGAAGGTGTCGTCCAGTGAACAGAAGGGAGTCATGTACACTGTGCGGTCCACCGGCGAGGCCTTCTGCTGCTGCAACTTCCGCTGCTATGCCTGCGGCAACCTCTGCGCACGCATGTTCGTGTGCAGCTGCCCCGACACTCACAGCCTCTGCAAGCATATTCACGCCGTGTTCGTGGCATATAATAGTCCAGGAAAGATAGCTCAAAAACTGCCCAAAGCTG
>NW_026267640.1:43912-45000 GCF_000697945.3 Frankliniella occidentalis
TGTATTGATTGACATAGCACCTGATGACTAACTGTTAATTAGATAATGAATAATACACATTAATTTTTTGTTTGAAACAGGTCAGCCATATACCGAGGCTCCAGAGCAAGTTTACTAATTAACAACTGGGCAACGTCCACCCCCGCAGAGCGGAGGACCAATCTGCAGCATTGGTTAGGTGTAAGTATAAATGTGAGCATTATGAGATATGGTTATAATGTACCCCATACCAATCGTTTATATTTATTCCAGCGCACCTTCCCTGACCTCCAGTTCATGCTCTTGCCTGAGTCGTGCGAGGTGGCGGACTCTTATGAGATCTCCTCTAATTTTCAACTCTGCGGCTTTTGCATCCACAAAGAATACTGAGGTGAGCTAATAATTAGTTAATGTTAGTTGCTAATAAGACATTTTAATTTGTTCTAAATCTTTAACATATTTATTTCATTCTAATAACTTCGTGAATGTCCACAATCTAATCACAAGTCGGGTGACTGTCCGGAAGGGTCTGAGCATTCAGGTGACTTCACACATTCCATTCATCGCAGAGGTCAGCCAAGGATTCAGATGTTCCCCCCCCCCTACTCTACAATCTAATCACGGGTCGGGTGGCCGTTTGGAGGGGTCTCGGGACACACATGAGTATGGGGCTAAGGTCCTAGCATCATCTCAGATTTTTTCGTCTCCGGAGACCGTGAATATTGTTGAAAATGGTGCACCAGGAAGGTACTCCGAACACTCGGTAGGTGAGCAGGCTAAAGATAGTGGGCCATTACAAGATGACCAAGGATTGTGTAATGGCAGTCCTAGGAACTCTTCTGCTCATCGTGTAGAGCCTGGTCGTGGGCCTAATCAAATAATTGCGACGACCGTAGCGCTCGTTGCGCCGGACTTAACTGATGCTGTTGGTACGTCTTCTGCGTGTAGGTCTTCGGACTTCAAGAGTATCACAAATGTTGTTGACAGAGTAAAAGAAATAGAGGCCTTGGACGAAGTCTGCAAAGTCTTAGCGGGAGTTGACGGCAATTGTAGTAATTTATTTGCTGGTATGTGTGAGCAGACTGAGATTTTGAAAAGCATTAAGAGTC
>NW_026267640.1:50047-51572 GCF_000697945.3 Frankliniella occidentalis
CGCGGACGTGTCCGGCTGTGTCCGTTTTCTATTTTCCGTTGATGTATCAGGCAGAAATTCTAATCAAATGTACGACCGTATATCCTGGACACATTTTCTAACGTTTGTACATAAAAACCATATCTGAAAACGGTTTAACATCAATGCGGATACAGCGGACAGGCTGAGTGTAAGGGCACCTTTTAAGGGAAACCCCTTCAGAGGAAATAAGCGAAACAAAGGACAACCCGACATGTTTAGTCGAGGTGGTGGGCCGTCCACCACCTGACTCGGGTGTCAGCGCCGCAGGTCAAAGTAGACATGTTCCCGGCGCGTCACAGCGTAACAATGTTCCGTGAGATAACGCGAAGCCTGTTACGTGGAGCGTCTCTCGTGGGGTTATTCGTCAAAATAAAACCCCGAGGAGAAAAATTTGAGACTTTTGGGGCCGAACACCCCACCCCCCCTATCCTCATTTGACGTGCCGGAAACAGCCCGTATGGAACACTGTGGCTGTAAGACAGAGTTTTCTGGTCTCATCGGCGAGCCAGGGAAAAGACGGTCACGCGCCGGTTTGGAGCCCGTGAGGAGACCGCTGAAAGGCGGGTGGACGACGGTTGGTCCGGCTCACGACGGTCTTTTCACCAGCTAATTTTCGCGCCCACGGCCGTCTTTTTTCCGTCTCGAAAAAGTGCATTTTAAAGACGGTTGAGAGACGACTTGGCTGGCTGGGCTACGGAAGGGAAAGCCAAAAGGGGAGCCCTGCCCAGCGTCGAACGCATGTCGCTGAGTTGGGAGTCTGTGACGGTGCCCACTTGGCCAGAGCGGTTACCTGAGGGAGACGAGGCGGACGGCGAGTCCCAATCGGCCGGCTGCTTGCGCAACTTAGGCACCCACGAGGGTGACTACGAATTTTAATTATCTATAGCAGTGAGGTGCATGTGCGATGGGCGACCACGCTGTTTAAAGTCTACGAAGCATTCATTCGTATTACGACGACAACGAAGCTTCGTCGTAGATTTCAAACACACTTGAAGGCCCTTCGTATTAAATCAGCTCTTCCTAGCTCAGCGACGCATGGTCGCGCACAAGCATCTCACTGCTCTAGATAGTTAAAATTCGTAGTCACCCTCGTGGGTGTCTAAGTCGCGCAAGCAGCCGGCCGATTGGGATTTGCCGCCCGCCTCGTCTCCCTTAGGTAACCGCTCTGGCCTAGTGGGCACCGTCACAGGCTCCTATCTCAGCGACATGCGTTCGACGCAGGGCAGGGCTCCCCTTCCCTGGCCCAGCCAGACAAGTCGTCACTCAACCGTCTTTAAAATGCACTTTTTCGAGACGGAAAAAAGACGGCCGTGAGCGCGAAAATCAGCTGGTGAAAAGACCGTCGTAAGCCGGACCAACCATCGTCCACCCGTCTTTCAGCGGTCTCCCCACGGGCTCCAAACCGGCGCGTAACCGTCTTTCCTGGCTCGCCGATGAGACCAGAAAACTCTGTCTTACAGCCACAGTGTTCCACACGGGCTGTTTCCGGCACGTCAAATGAGGA
>NW_026267640.1:55929-56641 GCF_000697945.3 Frankliniella occidentalis
TAGAATAACCGGTTTCCGGTTATTCTAAAATAACCGGTTATTTTAAAGTAACCGGTTATTTTAACATAACAAGGAGAATAGGGAAGTCACAATTACATCAAAATGACGTCAAACATTCACTATTTCGGAACGAGGGACGTCATTTGGGACGTCCTATCAGTGTCAATTTCTCCAAAATGACTTTATATTGACCAAGCTGTTCTCCTTGGGAGCCAGTTAACTGGGAAAAACCGGTTACACCTGTAACCGGTTATTCGCAAAAGTTAAAACCGGTTAAACCGTTCATGGAATAACCGGGAAAAATAACCGGTTAACCGGTTTTAGGCACAGCCCTAGCGGGAGCACGCCCCCCTTTTTAGGCGTCTCAGTTGGCCTGGGGGTGGGGCCCCGTTGGGTGCGTGGGGGCAACGGCCGGAGGCCAGCGTTGTTGAATTCCCTCAGGTGCACTTTGGGGTGCGTCCCCGAGGCAGTCATTTCAAGATCGCTGAGGTCAGATTCCTCTACCCTTCCAGGCTGGGACCGCTTGCTGCGAATAGGAGTGAGGAGCTGTTCAAGGCAGAGCCAGAACTGCCGCTCATTGCGAGGGAGAGGGGGAGTCGTGGGCTGGGAGGCTGCGCAGGAAGAGGCCCGCGTGGCTTTGCGATATCTCACGAAACACTGTTACGCTGCGACGCGCCTGGCATACATCTACCTAGGCCTGCGGCGCTGACAC
>NW_026267640.1:57478-58005 GCF_000697945.3 Frankliniella occidentalis
TCAGCGCCGCAGGCCTAGGTAGATGTATGCCAGGCGCGTCGCAGCGTAACAGTGTTTCGTGAGATATCGCGGAGCCTGTTACGCGAGACGTGGTCAGGCGTACATCTACCTAGTTGTATGTGCTGCTAAGGGGTAACTCGTGAAAGTAGAAAATTTCATCCGTTTTGATCTATGTTATACCGTTTCAGCGACGGGGCATTTCTAGGAGAAAACAACGTGAAAAAGACAAAATGGTCTTGTACATCGTAAAAAAGGCTTCATGTTGCAGAATTGTAAAGGGAGTAATACTTAAACCACACATTACAGGTCGAACCACACCCTCTTTTGAGCTTGAGGGTCCCTAGATTATCTAGCATCCCTAAAACGTTGATTCGTCCATAACAATCTGTCAAAATTACAACTTTCAATGAATGTCTGTATCGAATATCTCTTGCTATATGTACGCCAGACCACGTCTCGCGTAACAGGCTTCGCGATATCTCACGAAACACTGTTACGTTGCGACGCGCCTGGCGCACATATAGCTA
>NW_026267640.1:58055-59226 GCF_000697945.3 Frankliniella occidentalis
TGCCCACAATATTTTCTTTTCTTGGGAGATGTGGCCACTTTTTCGCAGGAAATTATATTAGGGTGCATGTAATTTAATTTCTTAGATAAAAGTTGCCACAACTCCAAGGTTAAGCACATATTGCGAACAACCCTGGGATCAGATGAATTCTTTTCTACTCTCCCTATGCACGGTGTCGAAAGTTAATTATGTCGCATAGCTTTTGAACAGGAGCCAAAAAGACGATAATATAATTTCATTACCGTTTCCATGCCTGCCTTCAGTTTTTCAAGGACAGCAGCGTACGCCGTGGCGGTGCCCTTAGTCATCGCGGCGTACGCAACTGGATACATCTGGAAAAGAAAAAAAGGACAAATTAAAATTACATTCTTTCACTAAAAGTAATTGTAAATTCTGCGTCAACCGCGATCTCTACTCCGCCCACTTACTCGGCCATTCGTGTATAACGACACTATGAAGACGTGCCTCGACTTGTTTATGTATGGTCTGATTTTGTATGTATCATCGCCTTGTACAACGTCGTCCTTTTGAATCAGTCCAATTAACCTCTTGCTGGCGGAAACAAGAGACTCTTCTCCAGGGGCGCCTACCATCCCCTTGAAAAACTCTTGTGAGTCATCTAGAGTTCTCGCTAGAAGATAGAAAAGTTGAGATCAATGACAGGTATTATTAGACTTCGTGGTCCCTGGCGGCATGGCGTCAACATACCCATGTACGCGTTATCCAGGTCGGTGAGCATGGCCTCTGCCTCCTGGACGAAGCGGGGCGAGCGAGGGAGTCTTTTTCCTCTCACGCATTGAACGTAATTTTGAAAGCTTTCCTTGCTGAAGTACTTGCGTACGAATGGGTTTGTGATCCTAAAACAATAGTAGATGTTTAGGCAAATGGCCATCATAACACCTGGGCGCGCCCGTCCGCACGCACGCACGCATCGGTTAGGCCATTCCAAAAAACTAAAATTGTCGGGGTTCGGGCCACAAGAAAACACAGTTTGTACCAAATTGGATCAGTTGTAGCGAACATAGTAAAGGAAGAAGAGCCCCGGCCGGCCGAGCGGCCATCCGCGCGTGGCCGGCGCGACGCGGTGCGCCGCTCCGCCGCTGTCTACCGCATAGGGCCCGCGCGTTCTGGGCCGTTGCCGCCCCCATAGTGTTAACAATTATAATTTGAA
>NW_026267640.1:59276-60743 GCF_000697945.3 Frankliniella occidentalis
TACGACTCTGCCTTTTGCCCGCCTAGGCCTAGGTAGATGTATGCCAGCACGTCGCAGTGTTTCGTGAAATATCGCGAAGCCTGTTACGCGAGACGTGGTCTGGCGTACATCTACCTAGGTGCCTGATTCCAGCCTTGTCACATAGCGCCTTTGCTTCCTACAGTGTATTTCGACTAACGGAGGAAGAAGAAAAGCGGGTAGAACATAAAGGTTCCTGATTGGTCGATCCTCTATCCCCACTACCGGCGTGACGTAGAGACGGGAATCTCTCGACCAATCGTGAACGTTTATGTTCTAGCCGCTCTTCTTCTTCCCTCGTTAGTCGAAATACACTATTGACGTGCCAATTTTTAAGCTAGAGGGCTCAAAATCAATACAGTTCTTGCTTTGTATGATACAAAGCTACACTAAAAATTTCAGGTACCTAGCTCGAACCGTTCTTGAGTTATTGCGATTACAGACAAACTCACAGACACAAAACGTTTTGATCATCACTGGAGTAATAGGCTTCGCTATCGCTCCGCCAATCACTGGAGGAACAGACTTCGCTATCGCTCAGCCAATAATATGTACTTACTCGGGACGCTCCAAATCATCGCCAAAGTCTTGCTGACGCACATTTTTTGCCGCTAAGAGGAAGCTACTCAGGTTTTCGTTTAGTTCGAAGTCAGTGTAGGCGTCTTTAATGTCTTCGTCAATAAGTAGTCCCCTGTGGTTGAATTGCTTCTTCTTTAGTCTCTTGGTGTTGTGTTTTCTAGTCTTGTGTCCAGTCTCCAGTGTGGTGTGAAGGTTGTGATATTCCTCGTGCTCCATACGTCGTATAAGTGCTGTGGAAAGAAACGAAAAAAAAAAATTGATTAATCTGGACAAAGTAAGTAAGGTGGCGGCATAACCAGTGAAATTTCCAAAAACTAGGACGGCTATAGTTATTGAGCATGGTGTTAAGTTTTCTGTGGAGTGACTCTTGCCCGCTCGTCGTGTGGAAGTGACGTTTGCAGAGTGATAACGCCTCTGGCTTGTTGCCGTCAATCCATTCTTTTCTGAAGTAGTTCAGGAATACTAGTAGTTTAGTCAGTTCGGCGGGCGTCGCGTCTTTCAGGTCAGTTGTCCGTCTAACGATCATGTCGAATGCTTCCCTAATGTACTTTGCTTCAAGGTGGGGTATGGCTGCGAGCATACGCAACAGTTGACTCACTCCCCCTGTCTTATCCCTCATGTACTGGGCCAGCCCATGCTTTTTCGCCTGTCTGTGCATGGCCTGTGGGAAAAGAACGACAACTAGTATGTACCGAGGTATTAAAACTACGAAGTACGAATCGAAAGGATACTTAATCGAAGGAAGTGGAAATAGCAGCCCACGTCTGAATTCTTGGAAATCCCATCTTCTATCCAGCCTGTTCAAAAGCCAAGGGCCTTGATGAACTTTCGACACCGTGCCCCAAAAGATTAGAAAAGGCTCCATCCCAG
>NW_026267640.1:60793-61364 GCF_000697945.3 Frankliniella occidentalis
CTGGCTCAAACCGTTCTCGAGTTATCGTGATTACAGACAAACAGACACACACACACAGACACGAAACTTTTTGATCATCACTGGAGTAATAGGCTACGCTATATCTCAGCCAATGGACACAAAAGTGTTGAAATTTCATACAAAATCTGGCCCTCAGAAGGGCCGAGAAGCCGGTTAAACGGTTCTATTTCCCGGTACTAACCGGCTTTTACCTGTTAACTGGCTCTCAAGGAGAACAGAACAGCAGGTGCGGTTTTAAGTCCGTCTGACGGTGGGGGCGATTTGCTGTGGGTTGCCTACGTTCCAAAATAATGGTTGTTTGGCGTCATTTTGATATACTTGTGGCTTCCCTGCTCTCCTTGATATGTTCAAATGACCAGACTTCAAAATAACCGGTTATTTTATCATAACCGTTTGGATTAAATGCTTTTATACTGCCCAATGTTCCATATTTATAGCGGTCAAGAAATTGTTTCGATATGCTTTCGATATTACCCATATCGATACAGTCAAGGCCGATATATCGATACACGATTTATCGGAATTCCCACATATCGGTACTTTTGCATTC
>NW_026267640.1:67346-67957 GCF_000697945.3 Frankliniella occidentalis
GAAGAGCAGTCTGGACGCCGTGTTGTCTTTCGAGTACATGGAGACTTTGGCCGTTTAAGGGAATGGCACTTTGTCGAGCCGCCAGGAGTACTGGGGGTAGTGTGGAATGTCATGATCGACCAGTGTTCACAGAACCGGAAGTACCCAAGAACTAGGGGCTGGGGGGCCGATGTGGAGGCAGGGTCGTCCGGAAAGCCAGCGTGGTACAACTCGGCAGGCTTCACATAGCTAGATTCATCGGGGTCTCGTAGCTGGACCAAATATCCCGCAGGAGGGTCGGGCCGGGAGGGCCGCCGGCAGGAGCGGAGCTAAAGGTCTTAGCTGTGTTGACAGATTTTGTAAGGAGGCTGGGAGCAGGGGGAGGGGCCAACGGGGCAGTGGTCAGGCTGGCGGTGAATTTGAAAGTGCCGGGTGGGATGGGTTGGGTGGGGCCAGCACTGGACACCTCGGCCTGTTGGTCGGCGGTGCACTTAAGTACTAGGGGCTGGGGAGCCGAAGGGGAGGCGGGGTCGTCCGTGTAGCCGGGGCGGACAGGTTTCACATAGCGCGCCTCATCTGGTTCCGGAAGTTCAACCAGATAACTAACCTTCCCGGCTCCTCGGTGGGTTAAC
>NW_026267640.1:68212-68972 GCF_000697945.3 Frankliniella occidentalis
ATGGACGAGAAGGTGAGGTGTGGTGAAGCCTGTTACGCAGGATGACCGATGACGAAAATGGCGGGAAACCGGGAGATGCGAGATTGGCGGCACGAGACCTCGGGACACATCTTAACTACCATCCAGCGTGGTCGTCGGATTTTGTACCACTAAGGTTACGAAGCTGCAGCCCTCTGAAAACGGCTCCGAGCGCGGCACCCGAGGCACGACCGAAATATGGACGAAAAATTAACCGTTCAGAAATGCGTTTTAGGACCTGGGGAACAACATATGAAAAGATGGGACACTCTTTCGTCAAGTTTTGGCCAAAGGGAAGCTGGGGTCCCATGAGACACTTTTCGTTTTTCGGGCCTGTAGGCCACAATAGGGTATTTCGGGTAAGCGGAAGGGCGGAAACGGTACCGGCCAGTTCACCGCTGGTTGCATCTCTGTGGCTGATGCGCGGGGGAGGCGGCGGGGCTTGGCAGAGTCTACTGCGCATGCGCAGTTCGCAGGCTGAGACGGATCCAGCAGCCGCTCGCCCGTTCTGTTTCCGCTGCTTCGCTTACCCGAAATACCCTATTGTTGAGATATTTAAACTTTCTAAGTCGGGATCGTAAGTATTGTTAACTGCCTATCAAATGATTCCCAAGACATACTTTTACTTCTTCTCGTTTTCATACAGAAATAAGTTGGAAAAACCTTCCAAATCCACATAGGACCCCGGCGGGGTTCCATGAAACAGGCTCGGGAACCCTTGTAACTTTCATGGTAAAAGAGG
>NW_026267640.1:69727-71516 GCF_000697945.3 Frankliniella occidentalis
TTAGTAGAGCAAAACCGACTTTTGGGGCATGTAGTACATACCCCTAGGTCACATTTAAGAAGTGGTGCCCAACTTGACCCCGTGTCTGGGCCCCTGTACGGCGGGTTGCATATCCATCAGGGGCAAACTTAACAAAACAGCTAAATGGCGTATTCACGCTGTTGTTTTTGAGCCGGCTTACATCGGATTGGCTTCTTATATGTTAGAGACACTTAAAGACACCCACATTGCCGATGTGAAACGCGTTGCCTAACCCTAGGGCGTAAAAATATCGAGAAATCCAGTCTAAATCACCAGAAAACTGCATGTAGACGATTTTGAGAAAATTTATCGATATTAGCCCGAGAAGTATCGTTTCCTAAGTATGTTGGGTTGCGGAACACAAATTTATGCACCGGAAGTCGATTCGGTTACCGGAAGTACCGTAAATCAAGATGGCGGCCGGCCATCTGGGGCCTAAATATAAAACGTACAGAACTTCGTGCATTGTCAAGTGCGGCGTATCGTCGACAGTTAGGTCAACTGATTCGAAAATGAGCACAAGAAAACGATCCGGCAACCGGAAGTACCGAAATCCAAGATGGCTGCCTGTTAGGGCCTAAATACCATACTCGAAAAAGTTCCCCATTACGCCGTGTAGGGTATGGCGAGATATGTTTTGGTGGTCTCTAAACAGGAATTCGGGTACAAAAAGGTGATTAAAAACGTGTGAACACGTCTTTTAGGAAATATAAGGCTGTAAAACATATTCCAGTGTTAAAACTTTGTAAAGCAGTAGGAAACTTCCGCCGTGACTTCTGCTTCACTGTGTACTGCTGTCTAGTGGTGGCATCTAAAAGCTATCGAAGCCCACTAGTGTTATCACCAGACTACTGACTAAACATTCAAATAAGAGGGTGTGCGAAATTTGTGATAGAGATGTGCGAACATTGTTTGAATTCGAACGAATGTGAATAGAGGTCTGGACACCTTACTTTGGCAGAAAGATTTCAGTCCGCGCGAGAAGTGCATCCCTACCCGAGCCGCACTGTAAATTGCCTCCGAACTATGGGTTCGTAATGCAAACCAAAACGTTCGTAGCTTACGAAGGATTTTGAAGCGTTGTATTACGAACTAATTGTTCGTAAGCTTACGAACAAATAGTTCGTAATGCAAACTGATTGTTCGTAAGACCCGTCTAGCCTTACAAACAATCGCTTGCAATACGAACAATTTCTTTGCAATACAAAGAACGAAAATTGTTCGTAACGTTGCAAAGTACTTAGTTCGTAAGCTTTTTACAGTGCGACCTGCAGCCCGAAAGCGCACCATGTGGGGCGGGGGTGGCCTATTGTCTGGCACGGGGACCCGCCATCGGCTCCTGGGCGGACTGTATTTCTTTTGTTTTCCGGGTGTAATCTTCGAGGCAACTTTATGCCAAAATAAGTTGTCCAGAGCTTTAGAAGTTTTTAGGAACGATTCTATGATCCGAAATCAAACACGAATACCTCTCCAATACGTCATTCTAGTGAGTCTCCAAAACACGATTTACAACACACACATGACATTCAACCATTCACCTCACCATTTAAGTAATTGCACATATAAATAGAAGGCCACCTGACAATAACACAAAAAGAGGAATACTCTGGGCTTCGATAGCTTTTGCCACCGCTAGACAGCAGTACACAGTCAAGCAGAAGTCACGGCGGAAATTTCCTACTGCTTTACAAAGTTTTAACACTGGAATATGTTTTACAGCCTTATATTTCCTAAAAGACGTGTTCACACGTTTTTAATCACCTTTTTG
>NW_026267641.1:0-762 GCF_000697945.3 Frankliniella occidentalis
TGAGTCTAAAGTGGTACATCTTCTTTTGTACATCATATTCTGCTCTTTCAAAGTTTCTGTCACTGAACTTCTGAATTCCCATTGGACGTGTGCCATTGATTATCAAGCAGGAAGCTATGTAGCACGACACAACGCAACAGGTGGGGGCCTATGAACCATTTTTTTGGGACCACGGACTCCGTCCATCCTTTGGGGGCTCTAATATAGACGTAAATAGTGCTTAAAGGTAATTACGTCGCATAGGTAATAACAGGTAATTAAAGGTAATTACAGGTAATTACAGGTAATTAGAGGTAATTACAGGTAATTACAGGTAATTACAGGTAATTACAGGTAATTAGAGGTAATTACAGGTAATTACAGGTAATTACAGGTAATTAATGCACCAGGTGGGGGCCCATGAACCACTTTTTTGGGACCACGGACTCCGTCCATCCTTTGGGGGCTCTAATATAGACGTAAATAGTGCTTGAAATTAATTACGTCGCATAGGTAATTACGGGTAATTACAGGTAATTACAGGTAATTACAGGTAATTAGAGGTAATTAGAGGTAATTACAGGTAATTAACGCAACAGGTGGGGGCCTATGAACCATTTTTTTGGGACCACGGACTCCGTCCATCCTTTGGGGGCTCTAATTGCTGAGCTCGCGAAGCGAGCGAAGATCTAGGGCAGACTTTTCTGGGCCAATTCCGGTCACCGCTACGGAATAGCTTATAGCAATAGACTAAAAGTTACTAGCAGTAGCAATTGCAAAAAC
>NW_026267641.1:1266-1590 GCF_000697945.3 Frankliniella occidentalis
CTCGTGTGCGCGCGCTGCCGGCCGGCTGGCGACACGATGTGCTGCGCTACGAGGGAGTCGCACCGGACTTTCGGCAGCCAGCCGGGCGGCCGGCGGCGGCGTGGCGCCAACAAGATTGAACGAGCTAAGTTCATTGAAACGCGAGATTCGAATGGACATCAAACTTGCACGGCTGGTGAGCCCTCAAGTGAACATCTTTACTCTAGCCGGCCGCTACGGCGGCGGCGGCATGGCGCGAGCTACGCGAGCCGAGCGTCCCCCCTCCCTCTCCCACATCCCCTCGCCCTCGAGCGACGCTACAGGTCCAGACACGTCGAATGGGTC
>NW_026267641.1:1710-2995 GCF_000697945.3 Frankliniella occidentalis
TGTAAAATCCAAAGCTCCATCTAGGTGATATGAAAATTGTTATAATTTTTGTCTAATTTTATGATGTCTAACCAAAAAATTTGCATTCGTTGCGAACTATATTTGTAACTTTACGAAACGTGTCATAAAGTGACACTTTCGTTAATTATTTTTAACGAAGTATTTCGTAGCTTTTTTTTTTCGTAAAATCACGAAAACGTTTTACAGTGCCTCCTCGTCTGAGAAGCTGTCAGCCGAAACAAAAAGAAAACAATTAGCACCCGGCGTAACCAGGCTGCGTGAGCTGTAGGACAAGTTGTTCTCATTCACAATTTACCATTAGGGTTGGCCTTTCCTGGCCGCGCCGGGGCTGTATGTGTGCGCCTAGATGGAGGATTAAATGCCGACATCCTAGGGGGGGTGAGGGGCACAGCCCTGGACGGGCGGCTCCTTTATAGGAGTGCTTTTCTCTTTCGGCTCCCCCGCCGAAAACGATAAGAAAGGCAGCTCTGACTGTTGCAGGAAAAGGGGATCAATCACACAATAAGAGGACCGCAAGCATGTGGAGGGTAGAAGGTGACTTACATTGACGGCCACGTCAAGGTCCCACTGCTCAAGGAGAGAACAAACAGAAAGTTATGAGACACTTGCACCTCGAGGACTCCCCGTCTCGCCCACACATACACCGCCCGTACACCACCTGCTCCAGGGCCTCCATTCCGGCCCTGCGCCACCTCGACGAGTACTGCCCGCCCCCCGCCCACCTTCACACACACACACGCTCAAACACACACACAGCTACGACCTCATCGCACACTTACATCTTCCTCCTTCGTGGTGTTGGACATCTCGAGGTCCATCAAGGCGATGTCGACCGCGTTGTCGGAGCCGGTGCCTGATGGTTCCTCCAGCATCACAGAGCAATAGGGTGTTCCAGGCAATCTAAAACCCAAGTAGGAAAAGAACAAACTCACTGACCCCTCTGTTTCCGTAATGGCTCTGATCGGTCGAGCTAATCACGTGCCTCCGGGTCTTTCAGGTATGAGAAACTGTCAGATCAGTTTCGAGCTCCCCTTCATATTTGAGAGGTTAGGATCGGACCAAACTACCACGGTAGTTTCTCATACTGGGCAGTCGGAAACAGATAAATCAGTGAGTTTGTTCTTTTTCACTTCCGTTTTAGATAGACTGGAACACCCTATTACAGTCGATCATGTCGTGTCGCCCTCCGCAACACATCCCCATTGTCTCGCCAAGCGTTGATCCACATTGAAAGTCGCTCATGTCGAGGCTCGGCCCGCACATC
>NW_026267641.1:3045-3350 GCF_000697945.3 Frankliniella occidentalis
ACGCACTTTGAAATTCGGAAATCGGTCGGGCGGTTCTCTCAATGTTCAAGAATCGCTTATAATCAGTCACGCATGTGGCTTTAGGGGATTATAGATTAATCCAGGAACTTGGCCTCGGAAGGCCTCCAGCGAAAAAGAACATTACGCTAACGTGGAAGCAGATGATATAGCATTCTGTTAATTTTCTGTTAATTTTATAATTTCGAAGAATACTAGCTATATGTACGCCAGACCACGTCTCGCGTAACAGGCTTCGCGATATCTCACGAAACACTGTAACGCTGCGACGCGCCTGGCGCACATAT
>NW_026267641.1:8090-16806 GCF_000697945.3 Frankliniella occidentalis
TGCAGAAAAATAATAATTTAAAAACGTTTACGGGCCGTCCCCCTAGCTAGCTGCGAGCCGTGCGGCGAGCCGAGCGCAGAGCAGACGCGGGCACGCACGGCGGGAGGGGAGAGAGTCTGCATCCGAAACAACTGCCGGCTCGGTGCGCTCAGCGCGCAGCGCGTCAATGGAGGCTGCGTGCGAAACGCGGGGAATGACAAACTGTTCATCGTTGTACAACGAACAGTGCGTTCGCGTTGGAACAGCGCGTTCGCGTCTGAACAGAACGTTCAAACGCAAACGAAATACAGATCGCAGGCACAAAGAACTTATGACGAAACGCAGTTTTGAGGAAAATGAGGGAGCAAGAGTGATGCAATGAATTTTGGTTCTTTCGAAAGATTGTAAGCGAATTAACAACAGCACCTTAACGAGAGAACAGCAGAGGAAAAGACACTCCGTGAGTCACATACTAAAATGCTTCAACGATCTCAAATATCAACATTCATGAGTCGTCATAGGACCGGGAGGTTGAGGTTAGGAAACGAACACATACAGACTCTATCATTGTTAAAGACGGAAAATTAGAAATATTACTCACCAGAAACTCGTAGGTGCTGTCCCCCACACACATCTCGATAATGTCTTCGTCCGACGAATCAGACATTTTCGTGTACACAATGATAAAAGTAGGACATGGTAGACAATACTCACACTTCCTACAACCTGTCTCGCTTACGACCGACTGAAGCCACGCAGACGCTGATGGTGCGGGGCGTTGCATGCAACGCGCTCTGCACCCCAACCCCCGAAAACGATATCACATATATGTATATATATATCGATGTGATATATTAGAAAGGGCTTGTTGTGCCCTTGACTGTCCCTCAACCGTGTCAGCCACATAATGCTTAGTAATAATTGTCTCACTGGAGTGCGCAAGCACACTACTCAGGAGCTTTTGTTCTTCTTCAGGCAATACATTGCGACTTGTTGTCTCATATAACACTCTCAAAATACTTGTAGAGACAGTCGGCATATTTTTTTCTGTTAAGTAGCTACAAAAAGAAGCAGAAATTTAGTACCAGCTTTCTTGTCTGTAATCTACCATACACACATTTACAGAATTTAGAAAAAGCTTACCTGTTGATGCTTTGGAACACTTGAATGTAAGTTAAAGGGTGTCCTTGGTTGTTTAAGAGAAAGTACCTTCCTGTGGGGAAAACTTCCAACTTTATCGTTTGGTACCTTTTCATGATTTCCATGAGCTCCTCTGACGCTGAGAGTGGAGCCGCTCCTCCTACTCCACTGGTCTTTTGTTCGGTGAGTCTAAAGTGGTACATCTTCTTTTGTACATCATATTCTGCTCTTTCAAAGTTTCTGTCACTGAACTTCTGAATTCCCATTGGACGTGTGCCATTGATTATCAAGCAGGAAGCTATGTAGCACGACACCTTGTGGACTTTTTTTAAGACATCACGTCCTAAAATTTGAAAAGAAGTTTTTGTAAAGTAAACCTCACAATTGAACACTTTATGAAATAAAATAGTTTTAAGGTGTAATATTCATCTGACCTGTAATTCCAGCATGCCTAGAAGAGCTTAGATTCTCAGTACTCTCCAGTTCTGTGAGGCATTGTTTTATTTCTTCTGACAGATCCTGGACCATGCCATAGCAAAGTACTGCCTCAATGTCCAGTTTTTCAGCCTTTTTAGCAAGCTCCTTTTTATGTTCCTCTATAATGACAACATTTTTCTTTTCAAATTTCTTGGTCATCATCTCAACTGTGTCTAATAGACGTTTACTCCTTTTATCAGCCAGCTCATTCTGTCATGGAATGGTAAAATAAATCAACCTTTTTCCTCTTTTAAAGATAATATGGATATGAAGTATATTTAACAATTAATACTCACATGTTTCACCCCAGGATCATCAAACCTAATTGCATACGCTGCAGGAACATAACGAAAGTCTCTCAGATTCTTCAATATGGTTGATGGCATGGCTCCCGCGTTTTCCATTTTGGTGACAGCTTTTCCCAGAAGATCAATATTAAGGGAAACTTCCATAACGTCCATGGTGTTGTCAGTGCCAATGTTTTCGTCACTTCTAATCTTCAACATGATTCCTAGTAATCTGCTGATGTTGGCTAATATCTGTTGTCTGCATGAAACCATGACTTTGGACGTGACATATTTTTTGATGCACGCAAAGGCATCTGATTCTTCAACAGATATTGTGGGAATTGCTGCAAGCTTGGCTCGCACAGCTGCCACATCCTTTAAAAAAAAATCACAGAAATCAAGACACCGCCTTGTTGCCAAGTACACAACAACGGATCTGTTAAGTTACTGTACCTTCTCAGCAGTAGGTTCCTCAAGTGCCTCATCCATCTCTCCTTCCTCTTCCTCCTCAGAACTGGAAGAATCCTGTGAAAGAAGGTAAATGAAAGTTATGAAATGCCTAGGGAATAGACATAAAGAAGATAAAAATATATTCTGGCTTAACTTACATCTTGCATTCTGTAGCTGTTCACTTTAAGCAAAGTTACGAAGTCTTCCCAGCAGTTCTTCTTAACCAGACACTTTACTTCTTTCCTAGATAAGGAGAGGCACCTGAGGCATTTTCCCTTGGGTGCAACCAGTTGAGTATCCTCGTCACCATTTTTGGGTGGCCCATCATTAAGTGGCACTTCCCTTTTGCCCTTTTCCCCTTCACGTCATCTACGGACTCCTCAGATTTTCTCTTTTTGGACCCCTTTTCACAATCATGGCGGTAAATGTTTTTGCTTAACATAGATTTACCACACAGTTCACAACATTTTTTTGTGCCAGGCTGTTTGGACGTCTTGGTTTCCTGCAAATCCAAAAAATATGTACAGCATTAATTCTTACTCAGATTAAAACTTTCGAAAACAGCTAGTGCATTTCACTTTATAACTGTAAACGGTACCTTGACATTTTTTCCTTCATGGCTTTTCAAATGTCTTTGAAGTCCATGCTTCGTTTTACAGACCATGCCACATAATGTACATTCCAGTTTCTAACAAAGAAAACATAACCATTAAGTAGCAAACACTTAAGAGGGTCAGATTGCATATAACAGTAGTATTCTCAAGTAAAGAGAAATAGAAGAAAGAAAAAAACAAGCAAAACTTGCATCGTCAGATGAATCAGCTTCGAGGGGGAAACGACTGTTAAACTTTGTGTCAGCCGGATTACAGATTACCCGGATTACCTCCAGAGTGTCCTCCGGATTACGTTGTCTTTTCTCTATGATTACCCCGGATTACCCGCAAAATTTTCCCGGATTACCCCAAAATTCCCCCGGATTACCACGGATTTTTTTAGAATTTCCTCGGATTACCCCTGCCGGATTACCTTTCGGCTGTCAGCCGGATTACCTTAGTCGTTTCCCCCTCGATCAGCTTTGACACTATCCTCCGCTGTTTGAGATCCAGTGTCTTTAGCACTTTCAACGAGACTTGCAGCCTTTTCATTTCTCTCTACAAAATGTGTATCATTGACATCCTGCAGGTCAATAAAAAATGTTGCAGAAGTTAAGAAGAAATTTTAATTTAAAAAAAACTTAATGCAAGATTATTTTAAATGGTATGAATTTCAAAAGCTATAGAGAGGACTTAGATAATAAAAACCCTACATTGTCTTCCTCAATATGAGATGAATCACTTTTGACACTATCCTCTGCTGTTTCAGATCCAGTGTCTTCAGAGTTTTTAACGAGACATGCAGTCTTTTCATTTCGCTCTACAGAGTTTGTATCATTGTCTTCCTGCAGCTCAATAAAAAATGTTGAATTAGTTAAGAGATTATTTTAAATGGTATGAATTTCAAAAGCTATAGAGAGGACTTAGATAATAAAAACCTTACCTTGTCTTCCACAATATGAGATGAATCACTTTTGACACTATCCTCTGCTGTTTGAGATCCAGTTACTTCAGCGCTTTCAACGAGACTTGCAGTCTTTTCATTTCTCTCTACAGAGTGTGTATCATTGACATCCTGCAGATCAATAAAAAATGTTGCATAAGTTAAGAAGAAATTTTAATAAAAGAAAAACCTTAATGCAAGATTATTTTAAATGGTATGAAGTTCAGAAGCAATAGAGAGGACTAATATATTAAAAACTCTACCTCTTCTTGCATGTTCTTAGATGTGGAAGGAGTCACCTTCATTTTCAGTGGAACAAGTACCTGGGTTTGACACACAAACAATTAACTCATAATTTTCTTCTTAATTTTCTTTAATATTAAGATGGTAGTGATAAGGTGATATTCGTTCAAAAAAAAGAGGGCACTTACCACTGTAGGCTGTTTGTCAATTCCCAGATGATAATAGGGGTCTTTCCGCTTGGGTGAAACTTTCAGTGCCTTGAGAGGAGATTTTTTGACCTTCCTCAAAATACCTTTGGCAGCATTGCTATATCCTGTAAAAGGTAGCATTTCTCTAGATCTGGGGCCATGTGAATGCATCTAAAACCACTTTTTTTTTAAAGAAAAAAAGGAGGTAAGTGTGTACATTACCCCTGATCTGCATTGGATTTTTTTTGATTTTTCACAAGGGAACGTCGTTTCCTTCTAGCCTCTCTTGAATCTGTAAGAAAATCCCAGAAGCAAAATTATAATTAGTTTTGCAATCCCACAATTAAAAACTCTTTTTGATGACTGATATTTCTACATGGCTGTACATTTAAGCATTACTTTGAATAAATCTCACACTTAATTTACTGATGTTTAACCCTTTCTTACTCTGAAGCTTGACAGCCACGTGGAATATATCAAAGCAGATATAGGTCAAATTTAAACATTGCAAAAGGGACTCTTTTATCTATATACTGATGTGAAACAAGAACTGGATGACCTTCCTGCCTCTAATCCACCTTGACAAGGACCTCATCATAATCTCCTGGGGGATTTCTGATTACACCTCACCAAGATCTCACCTTGCTGATGACCTGCATTCTCTCAAGAAGATTAACTACCATTAAACTACAAAACCATCTCTCACATGCTCTGGACGATTATCAGTCCACAATACAACACCTGAGCTTTCCTGCCACGTGAAAAAATACTAATGGTAATCGGTAAATGAACTCAAACAAGGAAAAAACATATCCACGCTCAAAATGTGTCAAGGGACAGTTTTGCATGGCAAGTAAGAGGAAGGAGGTTCGACATATACTGTGCAAAAAGGAAGGAGGTATGGTGAGTTTAAAAGGAGGTGTGAGGTATGAGAGCTGAGAGCAGGAGGTAAGAGGTATGTAAGCATACAGTAGAATAATATATCCTGCATGTGTTATTCGAATTCTATAATCGTGAAATTTGTTTCATATGAACTCAAACTCAAAAAATCTTACGGTTGTGAACTCAATTTCTGCTTGAAATTGCTATTTTCCCTCGGAAACCTCCCGGGTGCGAGTCGCTCCATAACCCTACCTCATCTGTACATACTCATCTACTACGAATTGAAGGTAGTGGATGTGCACACTATTACGAACAGTTTGTAGTGCATGTTTCATTTACCCACCTTCTACTTGTATGATACCATGAAGAGGTAACCCCGGTACCTAAAAGTGGAAATGTTGCCTGCTCACCACCTCTTGCCTGTGAAGAGGGCTAATGGGCTATATGCTATACAATACTCCAATGATGGTGATAATTTTTGCACGGGGCCATTCGAAAGAAAGAAAACAGCAGGAAAAAAAGACTAACCTTCATCCATGATTCAGATTTTTAAAAAAACTTGTAATTTCTGCAGCAGCAAATCAGCATAGAATAACTTCCTCAGAACTCGCTCTGCTTCACGATGTTGCCACCAGATGGCAGTAACTTCGAACCAATGCTCTTTGGCGGGAATGCACGTGACTTTCAAATTTTTGGAAAGATTTCTTAAGTCAAGATGATATTTTATGTTGCTAACTAAGTCAAGGATGAGTGGAGCTCCATGCAGTCTCCTGCATGGTGAAGGGTGGGGCAGATATGAGTGGTGAATGTAAGGGCTGGAGTGTGATATGATGTCTCATCATCATCGCTTTGATCGGCCGGTTCACGAGCTGGAATACGAGGAATACCAACTTAACATCTGAGGTCAACAGTATATAAAGACAAAAATCCTTATTATGTCTTCTTTTATTTATCCTTGCCACTAGGACAGCTAGACGGCCAATTTTACGCGACGTATTTTGAGCACGGCCCCTTAGGTGACAGTTTCATCTGACTTGATTAATATATACAGTTTGCCCACCAGACAAATCATTTTCTGTGTTAAATCACCTCCTACCTCATACCTCATATCTTGCACGACGACTGTTAACGCTATTTCTTTAGATCGTGTCTCATGTTCAGAGTCTTTTGACTTTTGAAGAGGGGTCACAGGAAGGTCCAATACCTCATTTCTCCACGTTGGTGAAAGCTGTTGCTGCTCTTATCTTATGTGTGAGAGGTAAATGCTACAATGTAAAATTACTTTAACCTCTCAAAGAAAGAAAAAAATAATGTGAGTTAATTTGTTTAAGGTCACCTGTTAAAATATGAAGTGGAATGTGATATATACATATCGACAACGGCAAAAGTTTAAAACTAGCCATGGGCTGGCACCACAGTATGGCTGATCAAGGCGTGTGCTGGCGCGCGCAGACGGCGTCGTCCTCCACTACGTTCACGTATAGTCGTCCCAGCCAAACTTCTCGATTGGGCGACCGGTACGGCTTAAACTCTAAATCTACGCCGTAACGGTCGCCCAATCGAGAAGTTTGGCTGGGAAGACTATACTCGACTATACTGCATCACCATGAACACCACATCGTCCGGCAGCTGGCCCGGTCGCGCGGCGTGTTCGCGGACGGGATGGGTGAGCGATCGCAGGAGAATCATGGGCATGTACTCGTCCTCATCTCTGTAGTACCTGTGAAATGCTCTGACCTTAACTGAGCCAATCCAGTGTTTCTTGGATCTCCAGAGTGATGGCCACCTCGTGGGCGGCCCCGGGCGGCCCCGAGACGCGTTCTAACCGGTGCGCGGCCACGGCGGCCTCGGTACGACCCCCTCGACGAGGACCTCACCCGGGCAGACACGTTCTAACAGGTTCGCAGCGGCGGCCAACTCGTGCGTTGAGACGCGTCGCAGGGGTGGAACCATAGGGCGAACGCATTCTAACCGCGGGCTCCTTGACCCCGACCTCACCCTTGCAGCAAGGCGATTCCGCAGCCCTCGCGCAGCGGGTAGAAACTCCCGCCACCGGGCTGATACCATCATCGTCTGGGCTATTGCAAACTATATAACAAACGAACAGGAGGGTCTTCAGCACTGAAACCTTTTGTATCACACTCGTAATTTATGTCTACGTGGCTTAGGAGGTGTGTCGCAGCTTTACTTTGTTTGGTAACAACAAAACTTTAGGAAGAACGGACACGACCGCTTAAATTGGTGCTAAATTTCTCATACCACCCATATTTTACTATCGTTTAATTTGCGAGTTTGCGAAAGAGTAAAGGTACGACCACCCTCCTAAGCCACGAAAACAATGATTACGAGTACGAGAGAGAAGGTTTCAGAGCTAAAGACCCTCCCGTTCGTTTGTTATAACGTTTGCAAAGTACGGCTCCGCGGAGCTCGCTCGATGATGGTATCAGCCGAACAGTGGGAGTTTCTACGGGCTGGCTCGCGCGAAGTGAGGGTCCCGCGCGGAGCCACTGGCTCCCTCCTCCCTCTCACCGTGGAGGCGGTGGAGGGGAAGGGGAGACACGACGGCGCTGGGCTCGACCCGAAGCCTCTGCCGTCTCCGAGTGAATCCGAACTGCAAATACCATACCATAGCTGGATTTAGGCGGTTGAAGCTGGAGCAGAGATCGTCAATTGTTTTTGGAACTGTTCATTCTGCACATAGTTGTTTATGCCTGTTTTTCGTACGCGACCTATCTTCGTGTGACTCGACTCGTGTAGAAGATGTGACTCGACTCGTTTAGAAGACGCCGCCATTTGCCGTCGTGTCGTTGGAAGGGCTTGAACTCTTTCGTTCAAGGTTTCTCGCTAGTGAATCTGATTCCTTTTTATGTTTTTTTGTACTCATCATGGGTAAGAACATCGAATTCCGTATTCCTAATGTTTGTTCTAGTCTATGTTGATCATTATCATCGCTTCCCTAAATGGTTATAACTGATAAGGTTATGGCCTGTGTTCTTTCATTATAGACTCCACTGTACAGTGGTCACTCGCATAGCCGCGCCTCTCATAGCTGCGCTAAGCTCTACTAGCCTGACCCCACTGCTCACCGCCATACACTGTTGACGCAGATTCTGATTGTTCTCTGATTACTGTTCACAGGCTTTGAAGATAAATAACACATACAGCACTGTGGCTTCATCCTTCGGCCGGCCATCCAGCGGAGATGGGGGTCCCTCGCATAGCCGCTCCGGCCTACAGAGAAGAACCGTGCAGCGCGGCTATGCGAGTGGCTACTGTATTTCGTTGTGATTTTCTTAATTATTTTTATGTAAATTTCAATTTTTGTATTTGCGGATTATCTTATTCAGTAGTGGAACTGTTTGTAACAGCTAGTCCTTTACTTTGTAGTGGTGAACTTGTTACGAATACCTAGGCGTCCAGCGACGTCCGATCCACATTTCTGTTCATTCATTTTTGATACGCAACGTTTTGTCTGGTTAAGTGAAGAGCCCTGTTAGGCATAAAATGTGCATTTACATTTGACGGCTCTTGATC
>NW_026267641.1:21994-25245 GCF_000697945.3 Frankliniella occidentalis
CCTGATTTGCAAAGTGTTGCATGGAATGATTCTAGAAAACTGTGTTCTTTGGGTTTTGACAGCAAGTTAAATTACCTCTCAATACATATAAGTGAGTGTAAAGGTGATTGGTATCCTCTGAATCCAAAATCCCTGAAGATAATTATTGAATGGGAAGTTGAATCGGCTGAAGAAAAATTGAAAGAATTCATCACGAACCTGAAACAAAAACAAAACTATGTCATTCTTGATACGTGGCGGGAAGATATTCTGGTTGAATTACCTAATTATAGATTAATAGGCTTTACCTTTGAAAACAAGAAAGAACCAGCAATCTGTGATTGTGAGTGGTCGTACAAATTGATAATTTAAAGTAGTTTTTTTTAAGATCATTGTCATTAGTTATTGTTGTTATTATTTAAAGACAATACTAAAGTTTATATTTGTTAATCTGATGTTTAGAAAATGATAGAAAAATCCTAAGTGTTACAACATTAATTTGTTTTGATAACTCGCAAACTACTGTTAATGTCTTTTGACATATCATACTCAACTCGAGATTGGAGCCCCCTAGACTAGTCATAAGTTTTTCTTTTGCTTTCAACAGGGGAGCTCCACTTATGTCTAGTATACGTGATAGCATCGCATCTGCTTAAAAACACACAGAAATTGTATAGAAAATGTAAGGTCAGTTTGTAAACCAGACGGTTGGACTAATCTGATGATTTATCTGTGATGACTTCAGATACTAAATTTTATATCTGTTAAACTGATGATTAGAAAATGATAGAAAAATCATAAGTGATACAACATTAATTTGTCTTGATGACTCACAAACTACTGTTAATGTCTTTCGACATATCATAGCTTTGAAAAGCTGTACTTAGCATGCAATAATAGCTTGTATGGCCCACAATTTGTTGGCTTTGTCTGCGTTTGTCAGACACATAAAATAATTCAAAACAATAAATTTTACTCTCATTCACACAATATGCTGCCTTTAAACTATTGTAATAAAACCAATAGATCTTTCCTAGGTTCACTGAAAACAAGGCTCAACCCTTGTTTGGTTACCTAACCTTTGAAAGCCAATTGAAAGATATCCAAATTTGATAAATCTGTGTATCAGATCAAGTGAGCACAGAATTATGACCTTAGCCTCCCTATTATAAACCATCCAATAACATTTTGTAAAGAAAGACTTGGAATAGATATTGAAAAATACACAATTCATAATATAAATAAGGTGATTTTAACCTATCGTCATAAAACGGCCACTGATCCTTCAACGAATTGTAAACAAAAAAATAGTTTACCTTAATCATATTAAAATTGAAAAAGGATGAAAAATTTGAAAGACAGAATATCTCTGCCAAAGATCATAGTTTCAAAAACTTAGAATAAGTATGACACATAAGTTAAATACTCACAACTTCAGAGAATCAATCAAAAAAATGCAACTGATAGACACATCTGATAATTTTATTAAAGAAATTTTCAAGTTATGCTATGTGATTTGGATAAATCAACACCATGCTGTTTAATTGAGCTTGTGAAGACGACATAAGTTGACATTTTCACAAGTTAAGTTTACCACATTGTAGGATTTCCTGTCATTTGGCGTTTGTTTCTGAGTTAATTCAACAATAAATCCGGGCAATCTATTGTTCAAAGACCTCATAAGACTAATTTTAGTTATTTAATGATTTCTCTTGATTAAGAAATTAGATTTATCTTATAAAATATTTTCAATCAATTTTGTGACCATGGATTACTCAAATTGTGTTCTATGTAACGATTTCTGCACCAACTTTGAGAGTATGCTCAACATGAAGATAAAGGGTCTCATAGACGAATTCTTACCTGGTGCTCTGGTAATTTTTTCCTTACTCAACCCTCTGTCAAATTGCAACAAAATTAAAAATTATTAACAGGTTTCATCTTAGTCTTTTCAGAATGAAACATCAGATAATGTTGTGTGTATGAATTGTGTACATAATCTCAAGGCATTTTCCTGCTTCAAAGATAAATGTCTCAAAAACATTGCATTTAATAATGGAAACACAACCGAACAGGGCAGAGCAACACTTGAAACTGAAACTAATAAGGTACGTTACCCTCCAGATTAATAAAATCTAATCTTGTTTTAGCTCTGTGAAATTTAAATTTTAACATGTTTTCAGAAATGTAAGGGATGTATTCTGTATCTTGATGAGAAAGCTTTACCAGAACTACCAGAATTACATTCACCCTTATTAGACACTATGATAAGTGCAGCTGAAAAGAAAAACACCAAGGAAGCTCACAGAGAATACATGAGAAAGTGGCGAAATAACTTGTCAGAAGAAAGGAAAGTTAATCTTCGACTGAAAAGCAAAGAATATAGTAAGAAATGGCGAGATAGTCTATCTGTAGAACAAAAAATTGCTCTTCGTTTAAAGAATAACTTGTATATGAAAGAAAAATACAGATTATCAAAGTGATCTTCAAATTCTAAAGCTATTCTAACGGGTGAAAAATGGAAAGAAGTATGCAAATTTCTTATTCTATTTAATTACTAGTTTTAGCTTCAAACTTTTCTTACTATGTGTTTCTTGTACTTAGGCTTGGACTGGCCTCAGAGGGCGAGCAAGGGCCAAGGTTGTACAGTAGGTAGTGTCAGTAGACCGCTCGCGATCTGATTGGTCAGAAGTACAGAACATTTCTATTTTCTAGTATAGTTTGTTCAAAATTGTTGACAAATAAAGCGTTGCATCAACTTACTTCAATTGCATTTATTTCAGATTAATTTAATTCATTGCATATTACACATTGCCAATCATATGTGGAACTATCTATCGATGGTGACTTGCTGTGCTGGGGAAATAAACGCCTGAAAGTAACAAATTAAGAGTTGTTATCTAAGCTCACACAGCTGGTCCCCACCCACCCTCAACATAAAGGCACTTCCCTCCCTCTACCCGCACCATGACTTGATGCAGGACCAGCAGGAGGGAGGCTCCCACGTCTTCATCCTCTCCAACATTCTTATGGTCCTCTGCACCCGAGTGACAATCCTGTTCAGTCTCTCAATCTCCTCCTGCCAATATATTTTCTCAATTTTAAAAACTCTTCGAGGTGCAGTTTTTTGCTAATATAAGGCGCTTTAAGTTAACCTGATGCTTACCTCTAAATATGTTGAGCAAGCCTGGTCTATACTTGGTCTTCTCGACATTCGACACAATTTTATTGGTCTCAATAGTTCTGGAGGTTTATTTGGAGCCCAAAGTCTT
>NW_026267641.1:30304-31390 GCF_000697945.3 Frankliniella occidentalis
TGAATTTTTGTATGACTACTCGTTAATATAGCACATGGTCATTCCCTATACCGTTGGAACCCTGTCATGTTTACTTTAACTAATTTCATTGCAGCTTTGTGATTCCTATGTGTTATGATAGTTTCACAACACCTTAATAAATCTAGTTGTTTTTTAATTAAACCCTTTTTTCAGACAACAACAATCCGTCCCGAGACCAATGGTTGGCATTATTTGTACAGATCGCAGGCGACTTGGAAATGATGTTCGGCACTTACCTCAAGCCAAACGGAAAAGCACGCTGTAATCAGAGATGGTTAGAACCAGCCGATGAATTAAACTCCATTGAAGGTTGCAAGAAAACGGGTGAAAAATGGAAAGAAGTATGCAAATTTCTTATTCTATTTAATTCGCGGAGCGAGCGAACGAGCGATAGCGAGGTCGCGAGGCGACGCGCCTATAATTGACGGAGCTGTCCTTTGTCCGTTACGCACATTCTCCCAGTATGTCTGTCTTTTAGG
Source organism: Frankliniella occidentalis (assembly GCF_000697945.3). NCBI lineage: Eukaryota > Metazoa > Arthropoda > Insecta > Thysanoptera > Thripidae > Frankliniella > Frankliniella occidentalis. Next base: position 30,805 of record NW_026267641.1, read on the forward strand.
ATATCTGTTAGGATCTCTTTTAGGATATGTGTTAGGATATCTATCTCTGGAATAGCATCCTTCTTTTACGATAGACCTGTTACAATGTCTATCTTTCAATGTATCTGTCTTCTAGGATGCCTCTTCTAGGATTGTATTTAGGAATGCCTTTTATGATCTGTGGTATATTATGTCTGTCTTTTAGCATATCTGTTAGGATATCTTTTACGATGTCTGTCTCAATAGATCTGTTATGATATCTGTCTTTTGGAATGCCTGTCTTGTAGGATGTCTGTCGATTAGGATGTCTGTATTTTAAGATGTCTGTCTTTTAAGATGTCTGTCTTTAAAGGCGTCTGGCTTTTAAAATGTCTGTCTTTTAGGATGTCTGTCTTTTAGGATTGTCTTTAAGGATGTCTGTCTTTAAGGATGTCTGTCTTTAAAGATGTCTGGCTTTTAAGATGTCTATCTATTAGGATGTCTATCTTTTAGGATGTCTGTCTTTAATGAAATCTTTATTTTAGGATTGTCTTTTAGAAGGTCTGTCTTTTAGGATGTCTGTCTTTTAGAGTGTCTGTTTTTTAGGATCACTGTTAAAAATGTTATT
>NW_026267641.1:38055-40973 GCF_000697945.3 Frankliniella occidentalis
TTGAACCTACTTACCTTTCCTAGGCAACAATTTGAAACATACATATTAAATCATATCAGTGATAGTCCATCAGGTGAAATGTAATAAGAATCTAATAAGGAGCCATATTCAGTTTAATTTGGGTTTGGGCCAAATTAAGGCGACAAAGGTCGTGTCCCCTGTACCAGTCCCGCCAGGCAGAAATTTGTCCGAGTCGCTATTGCCCCACCCCCTGGCTCTCCCCCTGACGCGAAACCGACGTTGCTCAAGTATGTAAAATGTCTGAGTACTTACAAGCGCATCAAAATGCTTAGTTCTGGAAGGGGGGCACTCGCCGACCACGTTTGCCCTCCTGAGCAACAAAAGGACTTAGTCGTTCCCGCGAGAGCCATAAATGATTTTAACCATAAACTTGTGGAGTTTTTTTTTGCGGTGAATTCGTTGCCTCTCGCTTTGGCCTCTGCACCAAAGCTGCATGCCCTTGTTGGGGCTGCAATTTCGCTCGGCGTACGTTTTGGGAACGTCCTGCCAGAAAAAGTCATTCCCCACCCGTCAACTATGGCTCGGCTGACCTGACAGGAAGCTATGCTGACCAGGTGAGGGGAAAACTTATTGATTACCTTAGGGAAGACATGGAAGACGGCATGGTGCCGGCCACCGAGGATGGATGGACAGACGGCCAAACAAGTAGTAGTACCTCGGGCACACAGCAGAGTACATCAACAAAGATTTTGAGCTGGAAGATCATGTGCTGTTCACTCCTCATATCGACGCTAAGTCAGTGACAGGTTCAGCTATTCGCGAAGAAATGGATGCTAATTTGTTTCCCTTGTCACTTGATATCCCGAAAAGGTGAAGTTACACTACGTGACGGATGGTGGTTCCGATATTGCGTCCGCTGTCAGTGAGAGCACACAGACATACTGCATGGATCACTGTACGAACTTACAACTTGGTGGTCAAAAAAGCTTTCAGCCCCCAACTAACAAAGAAAAATTTGAATGGCGAGCGCGGTGGAGCTATTGAGCAACTGTAGACAGTGTAAAAAACGTCGTGAACAAAATCAAGAGCTCACGTAATAAACAGCATGCTAACCTGAAGAGGGCACTGGTGAAGGGGCCAGACAACAGGACAACGCAGGTTCAATTCTGCTCAAGCCTTCCAATGTTACGTGCAGCCTTACGGAAGTTTAGCCAGCCACTGCGGGCGCGAGTTGCGGGGTCGGGCCGCGGGCGTGGTGGGAGAAAGGGGGTTATAGGTAATTTTACGTTTCGGTCAATTTTCGGCTATCTGAAAACATTTTGGCGGTACTTTCTTATTTTGCGTTTTAATTTCGGGTAAAAAAGGTGGCCAAAGAATTAGGTGACAACAGTCTGAACGGCATTACAGTAGCTTATGTGAAGGATCTGATAGAACACATATCTGATTTAGAGAATTTAGTTACCAAAACTGAGAATTGTTTTGTTGGTGCTCAAGCAGCGAGCTTTGAGTGCCATTGACTACCTTCTGTTGCCAAATGAAAAAGGTTCTGCTTTGAAGGAAGAGTTAAAGAACCACGCTAAACAGGAATTAGCAATTTTACCAATTCTTGCTCTGATTTGCAAATGCAAAAGAGTGGTCAAGTACTTTAAAAAAAAGGCTTGAATCAAAAGTTGAGGGGTGGAAAATTGAAGCAAGAGGTTGAGACACGGTGGATGTCGACAGAGCAGCAGATGAGCCAGTTGTTCCCAAAATCAACAAGGTAAGACGGAATAAGAAGTATGTACTTTTGCATGTAAAATAGGTGAGTATAACAGAGTATAACAGTTGTTGGATTAAAACATGTTCTGTTTTTTATCAACATTTGTTGCTATCAAATTTGACATCAAATGTGTGCAAAATTTACAACAATTTAACTGTGTACCATTATTGCTGCGGGCAATAACAGACCACTTAGAGTGTACAGTTCGGTTTATTCCCAATCCAACTATTTTAAATAACACAGGTTTAAAACCATAAGTAACAAAAAAAAATGCCCTAAAGTATGTGAAAATCCCACAAACGTCCGGTTGGCCGATAGAGCGCGTAGCCCGGATATTGTTCTGAAAGCTGTGTCCGAATGACGTACCATGAGGAACGGTAACGATGGCACGGTCAAGGTATCCGGCTGTGAGCATTTGCCTAAACACAGATCTGACACTACCTGCTTCAAATCCTTCTCGAACTAGTGCACCAACGATGTCAGCCTATATGTGGGGGGACATGTCTCTCAGATGACCGTAAATTCGAAATGCGGTTTAGTTGACTTGCTCTGGGGAGGGGCGGCATGAAAAAGATTAGCTCTTTACTGCCGTGGCGGTTTTCTCTCCACGGGATCCCTCCCTGGGAGGAGGTTAGGACGGTAGACGCTTGCTTGCGATTGTGCCTGCTTGTAGCTGTGCCTGGCTTCCTACCATACGCCAAACGCGCATGGTCGTGCTCTTGCTTATTATCTCTTCATGATTGTGTCTGCACTACACTTTATTTGACTTTATTTCTTACCAGGCTCCTGTACCTTCCCTCAGATATTGCCTTTGCCTCCTACCGTTGCCTGTCACCCTATCCTATCATGTCCATCACCTGTCGCTTGCTCACACTTGTTTTGCTTGCTGCCTTTCGACTGCTACCGATCCCAGCACTATTGACCTCATCGTCTCCTACATCCACCATTACATTTTCTTTATTTTATGGCTGGTGCCATCGCCCTCCCTGTGCCTTCATCCCTACCTGCCCGTTGCTCCCACCACAACATACCTGCTTCCCTCATCCCCTCCATTTCTTACACCTTTTCCTCTACTGCATTGCGTGGTTCAAGTTCAAGTTCGCCAGGCCAAGGTAGATGTATGCCAGGCGCGTCGCAGCGTAACAGTGTTTCGTGAGGTATCGCGAAGCCTGTTACGCGAGACGTGGTCTGGCGTACA
>NW_026267641.1:44064-44704 GCF_000697945.3 Frankliniella occidentalis
ACTTATCTTCAAACTCAATCTGTCTTTTTGTGATGAAAGACGACCCTGAAATTCCCCGATCCCTATCTCAATTCGTTCTCGAGTTATTGTGCGGACAGACAGACAAACAGACAAACAAACAGAGTAAAACTTTTCCGGTCAGTGGAGTAATGGGCTTCGCTAATCGCTCATCCAAAAAGAACAAACCCACAGACCTTTCTGTTTCCATAATGGCACTGATTGGTCGAGGTACTCAAATATGCAAAGTGATTTACCGGTCACATGAGTTATTTGATTATGTTCATCAGTAAATGGCGAGACTAAAATGGTCGGGCCGCAGGCCTGACCATCGTCGCCGGCAGGCCACGCAGGCCCGGCCCCTGCCGAACGGAGTTGCCGGCGCAGCGAATTGGAGCTGGCAACTGCGTTAGGTGAAAGGGCGGTCCTGCTTGTTCTTCCCCGCGTTCATTTCACATTTCCCGGAATGCTTTATCTGAGGGCCGACAGTCCCTATTTCCGTATACACTCCTGCTAACCCCTTTTTTAAACACATGTAGTACTAGGTTGATGTACGCCAGACCACGTCTCGCGTAACAGGCTTCGCGATATCTCACGAAACACTGTTACGCTGCGACGTGCCTGGCATACATCTACCTAGGCC
>NW_026267641.1:44754-47599 GCF_000697945.3 Frankliniella occidentalis
CATAAATGTTATGACTTTTCATAACACTTTTGTTATTAAATTTAATAACAATGTTAGTGTTAATGCTTCACAAAAATGTTATTAAATTTAAGAGAAAATTTTTTAACAGTGATGTCTGTCTTTTAAGATGTCTGTCTTTGAGGATCTCTCTCTTTTCGAATGTCTGTCTTTTAGGATGTCTGTCTTTTAGAATGTCTGTCTTCTAGGATGTCTGTCTTTAAAGATGTCTGTCTTATAGAATGTCTGTATTTTAATATTGTTTGTCTTTTAAGATGTCTGTCTTTCAGGATGTCTGTCTTTTAGGATGTCTCTCTTGTACTATGTCTGTCTTTTAGATGTCTGTCTTTTATTGTGTCTGTATTTTAATATTGTCTGTCTTTTAAGATGTCTGTCTTTAAGGATGTCCGGCTTTTAAGACGTCTGTCTTTTAGGATGTCTTTTAGGATGTCTTTTTTTTTAGGATGTCTTTCTTTTAGGATAGTCTTTTACAGTGTCTGTCTTTCAGGATGTCTGTCTTTCAGGATGTCTGTCTTTTAGGATTGTCTTTTAGAATGTCTGTCTTGTAGGATGTCTATCGATTGGGATGTCTGTCTTTAAGGATGTCCGGCTTTTAAGACGTCTGTCTTTTAAGATGTCTGGCTTTAAGGGGGTCTGTACTTTAAGATATCTGTCTTCTAAGATGCCTGTCTTCTAAAAGAAGACGTCTGTCATTGAGGAGGTCTATCTTTTGGGATGTCTGTCTCTTAGGATGCCTGTCTTTTAAGATGTCTGTCTTTTAGGATGTCTGTCTTTAAGGATGTCTGTCTCTTAAGATGTCTAACTTTACGCGGGTCTGTATTTTAAGATATCTGTCTTCTAAGATGCCTGTCTTTAAAGACGTTTTGCGTTTAGGATGTCTGTCTTGTAGGATGTCTGTCTTTTAGAGTGTCTATCTTTTAAGATGTCTGTCTTTTAAGTTTAAGATCTCACTGCTAGATTGTTTGTCTTTTAAAATTTATGTCTTAGGAATTATCTTGTACGATGTGTGTCATTTAGGATTTCTCTTTTGTACATTGTTACTATTCACAAACGAAACGATTTAAGCTGACCGACGATTGAGTTGCGATAAGTGTAGCAGGTAGACAGAAAAATAACTACCTAATTATGCGTCTAACTAGAATCGCTGAACCGCTGAATAGCTCGTTACGAAAAAATTATGCACATTCACTAGTTAACACAACTACACGTTATACCTATCACTAAAATGAACACGCCATAGCGAACGAGTGAGCGAGCGACGCGAATTCTATAACGAAAACCCTTAGCATCCATCTAAAACACCACCTTTTCGACCTCTCCCTTGGGGGTGTCTAGTTACTAGTTTTAGCTTCTAATGCTAGTGCTAGTGCTAATTCTAAAGCAGATCTGCCTAGACCCCTCCATGTCGTCCAAGACACCGCAGTCTCGGTCTCGCCGTCCTCACGCCCGGGGGGCGTTGCGCTGGCCACGCTGGCCACGCTGGCCACACTGATCGTACCGGCCGTGCTGGTCGTACCGGCTGTGCTGGTTGCGCTGGTTCTGTCGGCCGTGGTGGCCGCGCTAGGGCCAGCGTTCTGCCGACGGAAACCTCCGGCCGCTGGGTCCAGCGGCCGTCCAGGGGCGGACACGGGGGCAAGCCGCAGCCGTGCATCATCCCCACTCGATGGCCGGTCCACGGCGATGCCCAGGAGACGATAGACGTCAACAGCGATCGTCGAGCGTCTGCGCAGACACGTCGCGCTGCTCTCAACGAGGGTCTCACCCCGAGGTCTGCACGGCCGTACTCGCCTGCTCGAGGAACGTCCTTGTCTGCACCGCGACCATAATCTGTCGGCGCCGCCTACACAGTAAAGCATAATGACCAGGCTTCACTTTGTCGAAGCGGAGCCCTTGCGCCGTCGGGGCTGTGTAGACGGCGTGGACATGTCCTCCGCAGATCTGCCTAGACCCCTCGATGTCGTCCAAGACACCGCAGTCTCGGTCTCGCCGTCCTCACGCCCAGGGGGCGTTGCGCTGGTCACGCTGGCCACGCTGGCCGCACTGATCGTACCGGCCGTGCTGGTTGCGCTGGTTGTGCCGGCCGTGGTGGCCGCGCTGGGGCCGGCCTTCTGCCGACGGAAAGTTCTAGCCCCTGGGTCCCGCGCGCGTCCAGAGGCGGACCAGGGAGCGAGCCGCAGCCGGGCGTCGTCGCCACTCGATCGCCAGTCCACGGCGATCTCCAGGAAACGACAGACGTCAACCGCGCTCAGCGAAGGTCTGCGCAGACACGTCGCGGTGCTCTGAACGAGAGTGTCACCTCCGGGTCTGCACGACAGTCTCGCCTGCCCGAGTGACGTCCTTGTCTGCACCGCGACGATGGTCTGTCGGCGGTGGTCACCAGCATCGGGTGGAGCGGGAGCTCTCTGACCGGGTGACTGCTGGAGCTGCAGCTGGGCCTTCCGCATGCCCAGCCCGCTCAGTGCATCGCGAAGGTCCGCCATAACTGCTGGTCGTCCACGACACGTCGGTTGCCTGGCAATGAAACCTGACCTCCGGTGTTGGCGGGTTTGGCGGGAAAACGACTTGCGGATCGCCAGCAGATCAACATGGACGCCCAGGTTCTTCTTCCCCCTCCGCGACGTCTTCAAAAGGGGCTGGATCTTGGTCGTCACGTCGTTGAGCAGGCTCACCACGCGGAAAGGGCCCACCCTGAACGTCTCCAGCTTGGGGCACCGCCTCTTGCGGCGTCGCGGGAACCAAAGCCACACCACCTGTCCCTCGCAGATAGGGTTGTGCGTCCCGGCCGCGTCGTAGTACTCCTAGGTCTTGGCTCTTATTCACTGTATTA
>NW_026267641.1:48107-50738 GCF_000697945.3 Frankliniella occidentalis
AATTACTGCGTAACAATGTTACAGAATTTTGTATTGATTTTTTTTTAGAGTGCAGTTGACGTCGAACCACACCCTCCTTTGGGCTCAAGGGTCCCTAGATTATCTAGTATCACTAAAACGTTAATTTTTACATAACAATCTATCAAAATTCGAACTTTTTATCGAACAGTAGAAGTTTAATTTCCCTAATTTTAGAGTAAAAAGTTTCCGACAAATGCTGTGAGTATGTCAAATTTTGGATCCGGAAGGCTCGGTTCCCGAATACCCTCCCACTAACCCGTCTCGGGTGTCAGCGCCGCAGGCCTAGCTTTATGTGTGCCAGGCGCGTCGCAGCGTAACAGTGTTTCGTGAGATATCGCGATGCCTGTTACGCGAGACGTGGTCTGGCGTACATATAGCTAGTGATATGGCTAGGGTCAGCGCCGCAAGCCTAGCTGTATGTGCACCGCAGGCGCGTCGCAGCCTAACAGTGTTTCGTGAGATAATGGGAAGCGTGTTACGCGAAACGTGGTCTGGCGTACTTATAGCTAATTGTACGGAAAATAGCAACTTCCCAACCTTTCAAACAAACTCAAAATTATTAGCTAAACGATTGACGAAGCTTTTACTCCAGTGGTGATCTAAAAGTTCGCGTCTGTGGTTATGTCTCTTTGTAACCACGGTTACTCGAGAAAGGTTTGAGGTAGGAGGCTCAAACTTATACTGCAACTTTGTATCACAAAGCAAGAACTGTACTGATTTTGAGCCCTTTAACTCAAAAGTTGACGAGACGAAAAAATCAAAACCTAAAAGCACTTAAAACCCAGAGGGCGATTTCCACACGAAAATGACCCAAAAACATTTCAATGTTGTTTCTTAGATATTTGATGGTCACCGGTGAGGTTACTCGTCAAAATAATACCGCGAGAGCAAAATCGTGACTTTTGGGGCCGAAGGCCTAATAACGACTCTGCCTTTTGCCCGACTCGGCCAAACATTGGCGGATTGGGAGGTTAGGTGGTTAGGTGACGGATTAAACATATTAAACAATGGCAAGGGGGCGAAGAAAGTCTCCTCTCTGTACGGGACTGTTTACACAGTGTTGTAACATACCTAGGGAAACGTGAAACGTTCAAAGCCCTTTTCATCTGAATGTAAAACTGGAACGTCACTACGGCACACAAGCTTGCTGGACCAATGCTCGTCTTCTGCTTTGTTGACAGATATCACAGCGCTACGCGACGCCTCGCATGCTGGTTTGGTTATTTCTATTTACCCAGTCCATTTGTCATTTAACTTCTCGGCCTTTCGTTTGAAGTCCGTCGAATGTTATTTCATGAGAATTCTTGGATTAATTCGGTGTACGTGCCATTTTGCCCAGCCGCCGCGGCAACACTAGCGCCAAGGGCCGGCGGTGGCGGACGCGGGAAGCTGCTGGCAGTTTCGCTCGGTCCGAGCTCCGCGGCGGACGCGTCCATGCCGCTCGCTCCGGCGAGGTTCCCGCCAATCTCGCACCGTTTGCCGCTGCCGCTGCCGCCCGTTATTGCACAGTGTTATTGCGCAGCGCGTTAATACAAGTTTTATATCAGTTTGGACGGCGAATATTCGCGACTCAAGTGAAAAACCTGCTTCGCCAAGTGTTAGTGTGTGCACCACCCTGGTGACCTCTGGCAGAGGTCACCCGGTGGGGACGCGCTTGTGACCTTGGGGAACCAGCGCGTCTGCGAGGAAGATTTGAGCTCGGGTCTTAGTGTGCGTGTGCGTGTCTTTTCGTACCTTCCGTGCTGTGTTGGTGCATACGTGACGCATTCTTCGAGGTGTGAAAAAGTGGTCCTTCACGTCAACTTTCCGCCTCAACTCCGGGGCTTGGCGCCAACGCTGATCCGGCCTGTTTTTGGGTGAGTTCACATTCTAAGTATATAATAAACCATTCCGGTAAAGATAGAATGCAGAAGAATGCGAGGAACATGGAAACGGAATTCATCATGTTAAAGCATAACGTTGTCTTCTTCTCCGCATTCTTCTGCATTTCAGCTTTACCAGAATCGAGGGGTGGATAACTCCTGAATTGGGTGTACAGATTTCAAAAATTGAATTTGAATTAGCTTGAATAGATGGTTTCGGCAGTGCCCGTTTCAAGAAGAATTAATGAAATCACCACCGGAAACAGTTCTAAAATAATGGCTTAAATCAGTGAAAACTAAAATTGATAGTTACCAGAGATATAATCGAGGTCATTCACGTCAAACTGCACTGTCAAATGACAAAAATAAGCGCACTTTAGGTACTGGTTCCGGTCCCGACTTCTTCATTTCTTCTCAAAAAGCGCACTGTCGGAACGGTCTATTGGCTTGAATTGAATTTGAATTGGACTGAATTGGTTGAATTGTTTTTGATTTGGTTTGAATTATTGCGATTTTATTCTACTGAATTAGCGTGAATTGACTTGAATTGACTTGAATTGCCTTGAATTGCATGTAAATTGGCTTGAATTGGACTGAATTAGTTGAATTACTTTTGAATTAGTTTGAACTAGTTTGAATTAGATTGAATTGGTTTGAATGGGGTATTTCAATGGAGCGCTGCCCGGAATTAAGAAGAACAAAACCGGTTACAGAGAGCGGTGGTGGGGGCGGGCGCGCGGAGGAGCGG
>NW_026267641.1:50788-52146 GCF_000697945.3 Frankliniella occidentalis
TGTAATAGGGTATTTCAATGGAGCGCTGCCCGGAACTAAGAAGAACAAAAGCGGATACGGAGAGCGGTGGTGGGGGCGGGCGCGCGGAGGAGCGGCGGGTGAAGGGGAGCCTCCCCGCCCGCCCTCCGCTCCTCCGCGCACCCGCCCCCACCACCGCTCTCTGTATCCGGTTTTGTTCTTCTTAGTTCCGGGCAGCACTCCATTGAAATACCCTATTGGGTAGAATTAGAGGTGTACATTCGGCAGGGGAGTTTTCCACCCCTCGACCAGAATGCTTTACTCTAAAGCAGTGTTTAGTTGGCTGAGTGCAAACTAAACTATACAGTAATTTATTATACTGTTTGGCTGAGTGCAAACTGAACTATACTATACAGTAATGGTTTATACTGTCTAACGAAGCAAAAATTTCGTGTAACAGGCTGCCGCCAACCTAAAACTTAAAATTTAAATGAACAAATGCAGTTTTATTTGTCTAAGTTTGCCTAACTAACGCTAACGCTTTAGCTTCAGGTTTGGGTCAAATATAGAGCCATTTTAAAGCGATTATTTCAGTTTTAGGGAGATTTAAATATTAAGGTTTCCGAAATTAAATTTCCATTTTGATATTTTCGTACATATCATTCGAATTGTTTTCGCGCGGCCCGGAAGGCGTCTGCTGGCATTTCAAAAGTATTGTGGCTGTGGCAGTTTGAAGGGAAATTAGATAAAGTGAAGATTTAACTAGTAGAATGCTGTGCATTAAAGGCTGAGTTCTTGAAAACAATAGACCATTCCACCGAATGGGGAAGAAGAAAGAAAAGAATCAAAAAGTACCGGAAACAGTACCGAAAACCAGTATGTAGATCATTTGTGAACACCTCTCTGGCACACCAACAAGTCCAGAATAATTATCTTGGTCAAGAAAACTAGAAAAAGTGAACGATTTGATCTGTTTATCAATACTGTTTCCGGTGCTTTTTGATTCTTTTCTTTCTTCTTCCACAGTCGGTGGAATGGTCTATTGACTGTCTCCTAATGGCTACCTATAACCTTTGCTGACTTAATGACTTTAAAAAATTGATTTAAAGAAATTGAAGGGTGAATTTAATGATTTAAACTAATATTTATAATAAAACACAAATTTTTGATTACCGAAAGTTCGACTTTTAAAACCAAATAGGTACATGCTGTGTCTGTATGTATGATATTTTAAAAACTAGTTGAAGTCGAAGACTTAAGGCTGAGCTTAATTTCACAGAATTAGACGAAAAGATAAAAGACAATATCATTTATTTCGGCTTTCCAAACCAAATCAAACAAGAACAAGCAGGCCCGCCCTTCCGCCAAACGAAGTTGCCAGCTCCGCTTCGCTCCGCCGG
>NW_026267641.1:53099-53359 GCF_000697945.3 Frankliniella occidentalis
TACTGGGCGGACGGAACCAGATTAGGCAGTGAGTTTGTACTTTTTCACTTCAGTTTTAGATAGCCTGGAACACCCTATTCGTGACAATTAAATTCGGTATAAATTGCCCTTCTGCAGTGCCAAGCTGTTAGTTACTATTCAATGTGGTTCATTGTTATGTTATATGTTTTGTTTTTTGATTACGTTTATCAACGATATCTAGCATTCACTAATAGGGTATTTCAATGGACCGCTGCCCGGAACTAAGAAGAACAAAAGCG
>NW_026267641.1:54047-57390 GCF_000697945.3 Frankliniella occidentalis
CGATTCTTGTGGCGGTTGGAGAACGCCCGCACCAGCCCCCACCACCCGTCCCGCTCCCCCGCTGGCCTGTGGAGGGGGTACAGCCGGAGGAGAGGGGGCAGCTCTCCAACCGCCACAAGAATCGGGACCTTTGGCTGGCTCGACTATAGCGCTCCATAGACGATGTGACTCTGAGCGTAGCAACGTCGCAAATCTTTCTGCTAGAAACCGCTGGAGACCCGCGTAGAGTACCCCAAATAACATGAAACGTCTTTTTGGTCATTCTAGAGATTTTTTTTGATTTTTATATTGGTCAAAAACCTTGCTTTGAACGCTGTTTAATACAAGACGCAACGTTGTCACATTGACTATTGCCGCTGGGTCACATCGTCTATTGAAATACCCCATGCAATAAAGCATGCCGGTAAAGCTGAAATGCAGAAGAACAAGGGGAAGAAGAAAACGGAAATTGCCATGCTTTAACATGGTTATTTCCGTTTTCTTGTTCCCTGCATCCTTCTGCATATCAGCTTTACCGAAATGCTTTCTTAAAGTTGGTGTTTCATTCTGAATTTTGATTTGCATCAACAATGAATAGGGTGTTCCAGGCTATCTAAAACAGAAGTGTAAAAGAACAAACTCACTGACTTTTCTATTTCCGTAATGGCTCTGATTGGCCGTCCTGATCACATGCCACTTCGGCCTTTCTAGTATGGAAAACTGCCAGATCAGTTTCGAGCTCCTCTCCATATTTGAGAGGTGAGAATCGGATCAAACTACTGTGGTAATTTCTCATACTGAACACGTGGAAACAGATAAGTCAGTGAGTTTGTTCCTTTTAGCCCGCCCTTCTGCTTTTAAAAAAGCATTAAAGCGGGCTTATGCAACCGCTCTCGTGTCTGTCTGTCTGTCTGTCTGTCCGTGTAAGAGGAAGGAGATGAGCTAGAGGTCTCCAAATTTCAGGGCATCTTAGGGGTCACTCCTGGACAACGAAACGCCTGGTGCAAATCCTAGCAACCACCCCTAAGGGGGTGAAAGGGGGTAACAAAGACAAAAGGGTTGGTCCAAAAAGTAGGAAAAAAATATTTTTTATGGTCTCCTCAGGGGTAACTCGTTAAAGTAGAGTCGTCTGGGCCTAAATTTTGTCCGTTTGACTCTATCTTGCACCGTTTGGGCGCTAGAGTGCTTTTTTCGACGAAAATACGGCGAAAATGACCACGTAGCACATAAAGACGTACAAGGAGACGCCCAATCGTAAAATGTCAGAGGGAGTACCCCCCCAAAACAACACATTCTGAATAAGGAACCACCCTCGGATTTGCCGTATCTTTCACTGTTTTGGCCTTAGAGGTGGATATATTGAAAACAGGCAAAAAGTCAAGTTTTAAGACTGTTTGACAAACAATATACAATCTAGAAATTGCGTGGGTTAATTCTTTGTACGCAAAGCAGAAGGGTGGGGTGTAGTCACGGTGTTGCCCCGTTACAGTCTTTTGTCATGTCCAAGGAGCAAATTTCTAGGGCCGCAGGCCCCCCACAGGACGCTTTATTTTTACTCAAATATGCAAAGTGATTTACCAGTCACATTATTTATTTGATGATGCACTTCAGTAAATTGCGAGACTGAAATAGCCGCCGGCAGGCCATGCAGGCCCGGCCCCTGCCGAACGGAGTTGCGGGCGCAGCGAAGTGGAGCTGGCAACTCCGTTTGGTGGAAGGGGCGGGCCTGCTTGTTCACTTCCGTTTTAGATAGCCTGGAACACCCTATTTCAGTAGCCTTATTTTTGTGAAGGTTTATGAGGAACCAGAACGTACGATATACTGGGTGTCCAAGCTAAGACGTGGCATTACGTTGGATTGCCTATTCACGGGCTGCAGGGGCTGCAGGTGCGTCGTCGGTGGTAGTGGGGTGACAGATCCCCCGCCACCCGCCACGCTCCTGCAGCCCCTGCAATCATTGCATAGGCAACCCAACGTACTGCCATGTCTTGGCCTGGACACCCAGTATGTCAGACTTGATAAACAGTCGTTTAGTTTTGATTAGAATCCATTAAACGTTCTGCATCGTGCATTATAAATCTTAATAGGGCGTTTCAATGGAGCGCTGCCCGGAACTAAGAAGAACCAAAACGGATACAGAGAGCGGTGGTGGGGGCGGGCGCGCGGAGGACCGGAGGGCAGACCGGGAGGCTCCCCTCCACCCGCCGCTCCTTCGCGCACCCAGAAAAAAGTTTGCCTGCTCCAAGCATAAATTGACGCGTAGATCGGCCACCGCACCAATGCGTACGGGCTCTAGTAACTGATGCGAGATCCAAGCATACACATATGCTTGAAACTGACATCAGTAGGGAAACGCTCGTTAGCGCTCGCCCGACTGGCCCGACAGAGGGCACCGTGTTCGGCACACGTCTTGGTAGCTCAGTGGTCTCCGTGCCTGGCGGCTGGATGGTAAGCCGGGGCCGGCTCGGGTTCGAATCCCGACCGGTGCGCAACCAGTTTCCTCAGCGCGGCGCCTCTTAGTCGTTCGCAGGGGCCCGGGGGGATGGACTGAGTTTCTGGAAACTCGGAAAAGGGAGAAAACTGAGTTACCATTTTACGGTGTGACTATTTCGAATGCGAGATATGAGCATACGCAATGCTTCGATCAATGTTCCACTATGTGAGGACGATGTATAAATGCTTAGATTGGCTGTAATATGCTTGCCGGAAAAACAAGCCTAACCTATGCGAGATTCAAGCATCAGAGGCTCGATCCTTGCAAACATTTCTCTGGGTGCGCGCCCGCCCCCACCACCGCTCTCTGTATCCGTTTTGGTTCTTCTTAGTTCCGGGCAGCGCTCCATTTAAATTGCTTATTGGCATCCAGCGAATAGGGTGTTACAGGCAATCTAAAACGGAAGTAGGAAAAGAACAAACTATGAATAAAGAAAAGGTTGTATTCACAATCAGAAGTCAAATTGAAATCCTTCAATCAGATTTAGTGACATACAGTTTTTATTGACTAGTACTTTTAATGGATATCTATGATGTCACCCTTTTACGGATTGCGAATAAAGAAAAATTGCAATAGGTTTAGTTCACAATCAGAAGTGATATTGAAATCCTTTAATCAGATATACTGACCTACAGTTTTCATTGAGTAGTACCTTTAATTGACTTCTATGAAGTCAACCTTTTTCGGATTGTGAATAAAGAAAAAGTATAAGGAATATGAATAGGTATAATAGGGTATTCCAATGAAGCGCGGAGCGGAAGCAAGAAGAACAAAAACGGAACGGGGAAAGGCGCCCGCGCCGTCCCCCTCTTCTCTACTAGACGGAGAGGGGGAGCGCCCGGGGAGGAGTAGGGGGCAGGCGGGGAGGAG
>NW_026267641.1:60205-61395 GCF_000697945.3 Frankliniella occidentalis
GGTGAGTGATTTCAGTGAGCCGAGTCGCTCCAGTTTGTGGGCAGTGTTTGCACCGCTGTGAAGAGTTCGCTCTCTCTGTGCGTCGCTGCAGCTCCTTCTCTGAAGTCGAGCTCAAATGCGATGTCCTGTGACTGCTGCACCCTCACTGTGATAACTCACCTTGCCTTCATTGTTACTTTTCGAGTCAGTTAGCAGGGCTTATTTCTCCTTATCTTTTTATTGCCATATTTTAATTTTTTTTTGATTGTTGATGCCTCATGTCATCAACCAGTGCACTCCACGTGGTTAAATCTGGGTTTGATTTGTAATGAAGTAGGAGAGAGGGTTTCACTCACGGTGGTGTTTGGTAGACCAGGATAAATGCATACCCGATTTTTTTTTCTCTGGTGGGGAACTTTTTTGGCACTACCTGTGTTGGAGCCATTAGGTTCTCTGGCTATGGCGGACTGAGTTTTGGGATGGGGTTGTCGGGCAGGTAGGCGTGAGGGGGTGGGAAGAGAGCGAAGTAGGGCCATAACAAATGTATCCCCGTAGGTTATACTTTTTCTGTTGAGGTACTTCTATCGCATTGCCTTAGACGTGTTTCTGGCGCTCGTGTCTCATATTGTGATGAATTTCTGATTGAAGGGGAAGGGGTAAGAAGATGAGACGAGAATAGGATGGGGTTGGTGGGAGGGGGCCGATATCACTTCCAACCCATGTGCACAAATGTCGCATACTTGCACACTTTTTTGTTTGTAGCTCGTGGACTTGTGGGTGCATTATGATGGGAGAACATTCGCACACCTACAAGTGTGTGACACGCATACACTTGGCTTCCATGACCGTGGTCTTTGTTCTTTCTCATGTGCGGCCTACTGTGTGCATTAGAATGGTACCCACCCCCCTCTTTTGGAGTCCAACATATTCTGGTGTGTTGTTGATACACGTTGCCCTCCTGTCGTATCATTATTTTCATTGGCTGAGCGATTAGCGAAGCCCATTACTCCACTGACCGGAAAAGTGTCATTCTGTTTGTCTGTCTGTCTGTTTGTCTGTCTGTCCAGGCGATAACTCGAGAATGAATTGAGAGAGCGATCTGGGAATTTCAGGGTCGTTTTGTTTCATAAAAAGACAGGTCGAGTTCGAAGATGAGCATTCTAGCTCAAAAATTGACTTTTCAAAAAATCAAAAACCAAAGGTTGCAAATA
>NW_026267641.1:66665-67100 GCF_000697945.3 Frankliniella occidentalis
CACACAGACAGACACACACGAGGTCGTTTGCATAAGCCCGCTGAATAGCTTTTTCAAAGCAGAAGGGCGGGCTAAAAAGACAAAATGGTCTATTACGTCGCAAGAAAGGCCTTATGTCACAGAATTGTAAAGGGAGTAATACTTCTACTACACATTAAGGGTCGAACCATACCCTCTTTTGGGTTTAAGGGTCCCTAGATAATCTAGTATCACTAAAACGTTGGTTTTTATCCCGCCCTTCTGCTTTGAAAAAGCTATCCAGCGGGCTTATGCAAACGACCTCGTGTCTGTCTGTGTGTCTGTGTGTCTGTCTGTTTCACTAGAAGGAGATGTGCTAGAAACTTGAAATTTTCAGGGTAACTTAAGGTCCACTTCTAGAGAACGAAACGCCTACGGCAAATCCTGGCAACCACCCCTAAGGGTGTGAATGGGGGT
>NW_026267641.1:71250-71630 GCF_000697945.3 Frankliniella occidentalis
CGTTTGTTTTGGTTTGTTTTAGTATAAAAACCATAACCATGTGTGTTATATTGTGCCTAACGAGACGCCCGCGGTACTGGGTCAAGCCACATTCTTAATGAAGCAGTGATACATATTGTTAAATAGAAAAACTATTTTTTACACAGATTGAGATTGTTCTGCATTGTTTTGCTGTCCTTTTTCAAGTAAAGTCAATTATGCCACTTCTCTGGGGTGGTTTGACAAGATAGGTCCGTCCAATGTCCCAAAAGCTCTTTTAACTACAAAATTTGTCAGAATATTAAAATGCCTGTTTATATTACTTTGTTTTGGTTTGTTTCAGAATAACATCCATAAATATATGGGTTGTGCTGTGCCTAACGAGACGCCCGCAGTACTGG
>NW_026267641.1:76746-77188 GCF_000697945.3 Frankliniella occidentalis
CTGGGTCCGGCCACATTCTCAACGAAGCAGTGATAAACATTGTGAAATGGAAAAACTTTTCTTTTCAGCCAGTTTACGTTTGTTTTACATTGTTTGGTTGTCGTTTAACTAATAAAGTCAATTCTGCCACTTCTCTGGGGTAGTTTGACAAGTTGGGTCCGTTCAACGTCCCAAAAGCTCTTTTAACTGCAAAAATTGGTCAAAATATTAATGTTCCTGTTTATATTCCTTTGTTTTGGTTTGTTTCAGCATAACAACTAGAAATATATGGGTTATACTGTGCCTATCGAGAGACCCGCGGTACTGGGTCCGGCCACATTCTCAACGAAGCAGTGATAAACATTGTGAAATGAAAAAACTTTTCTTTTCATCCATTTTACGTTTGTTTTACATCGTTTTGTTGTCGTTTACCTAATAAAGTCGATTCCGCCACTTCTCTGGG
>NW_026267641.1:82853-83218 GCF_000697945.3 Frankliniella occidentalis
TGTCGCATAAAGTCAACTGCTAACCAAAACAACTCTTTTCACGCTAGCGGCGTGAAAATCACGCTCGCATCTTGTGAACTCTGAATCCATCTTTATACTGTGCCTATCGAGAGACCCGCGGTACTGGGTCCGGCCACATTCTTAACGAAGCAGTGATAAACATTGTGAAATGGAAAAACTTTTCTTTTCAGCCAGTTTACGTTTGTTTTATATTGTTTTGTTGTCGTTTACCTAATAAAGTCGATTCCGCCGCTTCTCTGAGGTGTTTTAACTAGTTGGGTCCGTTTAACGTCACAAAAGCTCTTTGAACTACAAAAATTGGTCGGAGTATAATAATTCTTATTCAGATTCGTTTGTTTTGGTTT
>NW_026267642.1:0-784 GCF_000697945.3 Frankliniella occidentalis
GTTGTGTAACCCATCACCGGAAAAAGAAAGGTAGGAATCAACACTCTTCTTGAGGTCCTATTGGGTTATTTAGTGCTACATTTTAATTTCAGAGCCCTTGGGCATACTTTCGCCTTGTAATGACACTAAATTTCGGCTTATTCTTGCGAAAGAAGCAAAGTCCCAATAAAGTCTTACCTTTTTGTTTTTTCCAGTCAAGAGACTATATGCGCCAGATGACGCAGTTCATTTTATATATGCATAAATCTACGTGCTCTCCCTCCCTCTCTCTCTCTCTCTCTGGCGGGAAGCGGAAGAAAGGGAATATCAAGCTGGCAAACGGGCATACCGTTGCCTTGGCGCCACCCCGAGCTGCCCCGCGGCGCGTCCAGGTCTCCCGCAACCACTACTACACTGGTATCGCGGTAAACGTATCTGTCCGGACTGCCAACTCCATATGCAGGTTCCGAACAGAAACTGCAACAGCAGACAGTGTAGAAGTTACAGCAGGGCCTCCGATAAGATTCGCCGCAGCAGCTGCTGGACGCAAGAGCACAAGCTGTGCCTCGTCGAGGAGGGGCACGGCGTCAGCACTAGGCGAGGGGAGGGTGGGGGGATTTATCCTTCCCCGTGTAGGCCATGACCATACAAAGTTGTCTGGTCATGCGGGTGAAATGGGCGAATGTGCCATTATTTATCCTCGTCGCGGTGTACCAGAGGCCAGCTGGCCTCCATCCCTGGACTTCTCCAATCTCTGTTTAGCTGCTTTGCCTACCGTATCCTATTGAGTAGGCAACCCGCCACT
>NW_026267642.1:834-3510 GCF_000697945.3 Frankliniella occidentalis
TAATTAAAAACTCCATAGATGCAGGATTAACTGGAACACAGATAATATACATATGTAAGCAAGCAATATAATAATCTCATATATACTAATTCTGCTGAATAAACTTACTATGAGATGAGAGCATCTTGCACTTCTCACAGGAATCACTGATGACAGGAGGGTTCTGAGCTTGGTGATTACTTTTGAGTGGTGTGTGCATGTCTTCATCTAGAGTTTGATCAACTCCGGGTGAAACACTACCATTACCTTCATTACCACTCAAATTGACATCATCAGTTGCACCAAATTGCAGAATACGTTTCGCAGATGAAACATTATCTGATTTAAATGCAAGACTATCGCCAAAAGACTCAGTCTGCTTTACATTAGCATTGTCAACTCGCTTCTGACGGAGAATAGCAGCCTTCTCAGCTGCCTGCTGAGGTGGCAACTGAACGCGCTCTCCCAAAGCTCGGGCAAGTTGAAGTGCAGTAGCAACACTAGGGTCAACTGGCTTAGCTTTCGCTTGACGCTTAGAACCATCTGATTGAAGGCCATTATATTTATCCAGAAACTTCTTCTCTGCATTGTTAAGGGTCTTCATACATTCTGAGAGACAAAGATACAAACAATTAGTTTATATCCGAGGAAGGAGAATCGAAATAGAACATAACCTTCCACATTACATAACCTTTAATAACTTCAGTAAGCTTTCAAACGAGTGGAAGTTGAGAAGAGAAACGTGCTTGTGCACAGTTGGAGGTTAGGTTCAAACAACCGAGAAGTTTGCAGAGAAAGAAAACGCAACGGGAAAACATGGGAGAAGCTAGGTTATGTAGTTTGACTACCGGAACGAACTTAGACACGACGTACAGATTAAAACCTGTACTTACTTGATAACTTGATTATCTGCGCCGGGTACGCTGATCCATCTTGCCACTTCACTTTTGACACTTTGCCGGGCTCCCTATCGCACTCCGGAACTGATGCTACTTCGACAATACTAGTCATCTGATCGTCCACCCAAAAGACTAAAACGTGCGTAGCCATTGTCAAACAGCTGACACTAGACACAATCAACTACAAGTATCGTCACACACGAGAAGCACGGCAACAGTTTACTGTCACGGAACAGCTGATGTGCAGACAGCGGGTTGTAGGCTTAAATGCAATGTGGACTTATTCTAGTATTCACGTATCGCAAACGTCGACTTTTTGACCTCTTCAACCGCCCGGTGTCGGTCAGATTCGTATCAAGTATCTTCAACAGAACACACTTGAACAAACTTTTCAACGCCAATCCGTTCCGTTCCATTATTTTAAAGTTTCAACTCCACCCAACTCGCGGCGTCAGCTGTTCGCCTCCCCGCTCTCAGGGCCCTCAACTCGGCTCGGCGGCTCGGCTCGGCGGGCTCACCCCGTCCAAAATATTGACAGCAGACCGCACAACGTTTAGTAACAACGAGATGTCCTTGTTATTTATTTAACAACAATAATGTCATCGAGAATGGGGCGGTGGAGGCTTTGCAGGCGAGCAGACGAACTTGTGGTTCCAGAAGCGGCTAGTGACAGTGACTCTGCAGATGAAGCTGAGCCTAGACGTGTGAGGTTAAGGTTGGACCGAGCACTTCCTCAAGAAGGTAATTTCTTTTTCTGTTTGCTCCTTTTGTTCTGATGGGCGCTGTAGAGCTGAACGCTAATTTTAGCTTTCTTTAATCAACAGTAATTCAGGATATTTTTTATAGAGGTTAACAAAAGTTTATCTGAGCCTGAAGCTGAAGGTGTACACTTTGTTTTTGTTTTCATGACAAAAAATACTTTGTAAATCTAGTTTAATAAATTATGGCACAACAAATTTATAAGTAATCAAGAGTCTCACTTGAGTTATTCTTCTTTGATGAAGCTGTAGCTGACGTCATCCGATCACGGCTTGCAGTTTTTAGCTTTTTGTTCACTGATTTAATGAATGCATTAAAAGTGAAAGACGGGAGTTCCTTCCCCTTTTTGTCCACTCTCCCCGTTAATTTAGAATTGCGGCAAACAAAGCCTGGAAAACAGAATTTTTTTTTTCAACCAAGTTTAAAAAGCAATAATTATTCAAAAGAGTGTTAATGTGCATACACTTACTGAATATATTTTGGAGATCAGTCTCTCCAATACCCAGCTTCTGTTTGCCTTGTCCAAGGGCTGATATGCCTGGCTGCCGTAGCTTGTCCCCATAGAGTACAGTCAAAATTTCCCTGGTGAGCCTGTCAGGGTCCCCATTGGCAGACAGGACTGCCTTTGATTTTGAAGCCTTTTTTAAGAAAAGGCCTGACCCGGCAGTAAGTTCGACCTGAAAGTAACAAGAAGTTAGATAGATCCAATATGAAACTTAAATGACAGAGTAGAGCAAGTAGATATACCTTTTTATGGCCACATTCCACTGTTAAAGGTTGCAAATGGTTTACCTGAAACAAAAGATTACTGTGAAAAGACCATGAAATAAAGTAAAAGAACTGGAAGGGCATACATACGCACCTCACCAATGCTGAGAGAATCACCATCTGCCGTGTACGAGAGGTTCGAAGAGACAGGTACCACATTGCAAAACTTCGACAAACTAATTAAAAACTCCATAGATGCAGGATTAACTGGAACACAGATAATATACATATGTAAGCAAGCAATATAATAATCTCATATATACTAATTCTG
>NW_026267642.1:9135-12406 GCF_000697945.3 Frankliniella occidentalis
TTTAGTATCTGGCCTTTATATTTAGTTATAAATGAGTTAAAGTATAACAAGAGGGTTAAAAAAGAGAACATAATATTGGCTGGCATCTGGTTTGGCAAGAAAAAACCAAAAGCTAACACCTTTCTAGAACCATTCTTCAACAGAATGGAAGACTTTTATCATAATGGCCACGTATTTAATCGCCCTGATGGCCCTCCAATTCTTGTGAAAGGAGTAATGTTATGTGGTACATGTGACATGCCAGCTAAAAGCACTTTTTTGCGTATTAAGCAGTTTAATGGTTTTTACGGGTGTCCCAGGTGTTTGCAAAAAGGTGAGCAGTACAATGGCACCACAGTTCATGTGTATAGGCACTCTCCTAATGTTCCCTTAAGGAGCAATGAATCTGTTCAACTGCATGGGAGAACAGCAATCGCTTCTGGTTTTCCTTGTTTTGGTGTTAAAGGTGTTTCCCTTTTGTACCGTATGGTGTCTGACCTCATACGATCTACAGCTATTGATGCAATGCATGGAGTTTTCTCAGGTCTAGGAAAGGCTTTGTTGGAACTTTGGTTTCACTCCGATCACAAAGAGAGAGACTTCACATTACATCACTTTGTTGATAGTGTTAATGCTCGGTTGAAAGAATTTAAAGTACCAAGCTTTCTAAATAAGTTCTCTCAGTCTGTGTCTGATTTAAGTTCATGGAAATCACTTGATTTTAAAGTGTGGTTGTTTTATTACTCTATTCCAGTTTTATCTGGCCTTATGTCAGATCTATATCTAAATCACCACATGCTTCTTGTTTCTGCTGTGTTTCTTCTAAGTCAACAGAGTATATCTCCAAGGCAAATTAATCAAGCTTCTCTCTTATTAAATAAGTATGTTTTAGAATTTGAAGTTTTGTATGATCTTCGATTTATGGGCATTAATGTACATCAGCTGACTCATTTATCTCAGTGTGTGGATGATTTAGGTCCACTCTGGGTATACTCCTGTTACTTCATGGAAGATCTAAATGGTAAGATTTGCAAGTTTATTCATGGGACTAGTCATGTTGGTATTCAGATTGCCTCAGCAACCACTAAAATGCAAGAACTTGAATCTTTAATTTCATCATTAAATCTTCTTTCACCTGCCCGCCAGTTTTGTCATAAAGTCAACAAATTTGGCCAAAACTTTAAGATAGCTGAGGTTATAAGTCCAGGTGTTCATGTTGTTGGCAAATTCAACCACCTTCTTGTACCACCACGACAAATCTTACTGGAGTGTCTGAATATTCGAGGTGGTCATTGCCAGTTATTCTCTAGGTTGTGGGTGAAGGGTATTTTATATATTGCTGAGTCATACACTAGAGCTCTTAAAAGACAATCTTCTCATGTACATTTTACAATGGATAATATTTCTTGTCTAGGATCCATCAAGTATTTTATTCGCTGGTCTGATTGTCACTGTGATATTTTATGTCTATGTCAACCTTCTTTGTATTTATGTGTTATTCAAGTCTATGATAGAATTGCTTGGCGTGCTCATTTGCATCCTGACAATGTAGCTTTTTCTTACTTGAGTGCTGTGCGTGAGACTGATAATTTAGTTGTTGTACCAGTGTCCAGCCTACGTAGTCTTTGTTTTTATTTGTCTGTCAATGATGGTGCAGACACTCACCATTACATTATTGAACGAGTCAATAGTTTAGAAGCTGAGTAATGCTCTTCTTATTGATTATTAATTTTAATTATTTGACTGCCACTTAGGCTATTGTTGTAAATAATTACTGCTTCATCTTATCTGCACATGGCTTCATAATGTATAATCAGTGAACAAAAAAATGTGCAATGACAAAATGTGTAAACTAACTCAACCGAAAATGCATTCAACTACTATATTTGGTCTCTAAATAAAATTATTCTGTTTGCAACAAAAATGTAATTTCTAACTTCCTCCTTGAATACGTTCTTCTCAAATGTCACACCCATACCATAATAATTTAAGCTTAGTTATATTTTTGGTGAATATACACTAGCATAATTTAGAAAATTATGTAAACTCAATGCTCTTCCCATTATCCCTTAAGGGAGTAATATGTATATCAGGATACAAGGCACACACAAGAAACATCATTGGCAACATCAAATAGATTATTACTGTATTTGCTTTCCACTTTCTCGCATATCATACACACTTCCAAGTAAAAGCCAGTGAAAATATTTAGAACTAATAAAGTTACTAGGTTTTGTACAAAATATAAAGTAGATTTGCAAGGTGACAGCTTAAGTAAGCTAAGAATATAATGACACTTAAAAGACTAAATCACAAAAATTAGAAAACAATTGGAACACTACAGAGCTAAACAAGTAAATAAATTGATATAAAATGAAAACTTATCCTAACTTAGTCAATTTTAGTAAAAATAATCATCAGAATATATACAGATAAGTCAGAAATGTACAAGGATACGAGGATGGATTCTTCAATCCGTTCCTCTCTTGGAACGCTTATTCGGAGAGTCTTCCTGGGAATCTTCCGCCTTCCGCTTTCCTCTTTCTTCTTTGTCGCTGGGACTGTTGGGTTCTGAGTGAATGAAGCATGAAATAGAGTTTAGATTAAGAATGGAAGGACACATAGGATAATTCAGAGGAACGCAAAACTCTACTCACCACTTCCTCCAACATCTTGCGTATTGAAGTTCCAGTCAGTACACGATTCGTTATGCCACTTGCAAACTCTGTTGTAATATTCTGTCCCTGCGGCTTTTGCTTCGGCTCTTGTCACTGAAATGAAACAAGACAACATTAGTTACTGTCAACGGCGAACTGATGAAGCATGCCACTAAATATTATAGATTTTAAACAAACTCACATCCCGTCCCAAGAACCACACCCACCTTTCCTCCAACCGTAACAGGAAAACCAGTCTCCAGTGGTGCCCGAAGGCGATACGACTCGAAGGAACGCTCTTGTAGCATCATGATAAATGCGTACATGTTGATGGAAATGACCTCTGTCTGTAAACAAACATCAAATGGAATTATTCGACAGGTTACAGAGGGCAAGCACACGCGCTACAAGCAGGCTACGTGTAGCCCACATAGGCACAACGTCAGACATTAATAACGACTTAGAAGACCACAATATTGGCATGGACAAGTCGGTGAGCGAAATAAAGGGTTGCGGTGCTTACCGTAATAGCACACACGCACCGGCGACGGACGAAATCAGTCTGAGAGTAGGAGCGAAGGCGAGGCAGGCGAGAGACGGTCGGGCTGGGTGTGTGTGTGTGTGTGCGCGAGGGG
>NW_026267642.1:12456-14717 GCF_000697945.3 Frankliniella occidentalis
AGAGGCTGCAGCCTCTGGAGTGTTATGGGCTACCTGCACGACGACCCTCATCGGGGCTCCATGGCTCAGTAAGTTACGAACGAAGCGTGAGCGCTGAGTTGGCACGGCCGGGGTTCGGTTCCCGGCATTGCCAGCAACATGCGTGTCTCGCGGCTAGTAGTAACCCAACCCACCATGATGACAGCCTTACATGTGTTGTGACGACATCGGTCAGGGGCCCAAGCGAGGGTCCTAGGCCGAGAGAGTCAAAGCGAGGGTCCAGAGCCAAGGCGGCAGGGCGGCGGGGCGACAACGCGAGGGACTAAAAAATAGATAACCAATTTAATTAAATTTTAGTCGCTGGGGGTGCGTTTTTAGCAGATGATACATTATACACAACTGAAAGTAATAATACTTTACTTAACTATGTATCATTGCTTGTACTCTCATGCGGAGCGCTGAGAGGCACCAGGCATGACGTCATCCAGTAGTGTAGGGGCGCTGGATGCGGCCATCGCGCTCCGACCGTGCCCATGCCGCACAGCCCATAGCTATACCTGGTTATACGCAGGCTCCCCTCCCCCTCCCTCCGGCAGACTCGGCTCGTCACTCGGCTCGAAGCGCAGCTCGGAGCTCGGCTTGGACCGTCTCGGCTGAAGAACGCGCGCTCTCTATGAAGCGACAAAACTAAATGAATTCAGAAACATTATTTTCAAACCATTTCTCTATTGAAAAGTATCACTCGCAAACTGTCTCTACGCCCCTCTTCACACTAACTTGGTCTTAGACCCTTCAAAACATTACAAAGTATAGGAGACACAGAACACAACCCAAATCTTTTTGTGTATAAATACGTAATTAAATGTGAATTAAGATTTGTAAATTATCTACGTACTTCTGCAGAATGCGTCCTGTGATCTCCCACTGAAATATTATAGACTGGAATAATTCTTGAATTCGTATTCAGAGGCATTCCATTTCGAATTTACAGGAGTCAAAAGTGACCCTTGACGATTTCGCCCGTTATTTGTCCATTAGTTGTCTACTAAAAGAAGAGTATTCAGTAAAAATCTGAGCCCTGTGGGACAAACGGTTCAGGAGTTATGGCATTTTGAAGTTTTTAGGCTTTTTCTTTAGGTCTTTTTAGTGAAAATCTTTAAATTCCCGTAACTCCACGTAAAAACGTCCGATTTTGATGATCGTACCGGTTTTCTGACGTAAAAAATCGAGCTGAATCCAAATTCGGCGTCGAAAATTACTTTTGGACATGTCATCACAGTCAATTCGGCCAAAAACGGGTTTTGTAGGGTTTTACGCGGTTGCAAACCATTCGTATGCCCGGATCCAAAACTGACCGTACGGCAGATGGAAACTATTCTTTGAACATTTATCTAAATGTTAGCGACGGCGGATGTCGTTATTATGGGTCTCGTTTACGAGCTACAGCATTTAGAAGATAGCCTAAAAGTGGCGGGCCGCTGTGTGCCCTGGCTGTGGTGGGACGGGTGGGGGAGGGGCAGATCGCCGATCTCGATCAAATTTCATATGCGAGGGTAAGTTGTCACGCTGAGTTCGATTCCGGTGGTGTCGAGGGCGTCATCGGGCACCTCCAGGACGCCGACGACGCCCCTCCGAACGGCACGGATGTCGCTAAAATTCGTTAGGTGGCGGTTGTTTGACACCCCGAGTTCCATTCTGGCGGTGCCGAGGCCGACCGGACACATCATCGGGCAGCTCCAGGACGCCGACGACGGCCCTCCGAACGTCACCGCGTCGTCAGCTTCATTCAGCAAAATCCGGGAGCTCGGCGCCTGCGAACCTCAGGGTAGGCCACCCCGCGGTACACGCAACATGTTGCCTACCTATCAGGCGCCATGAGAGCTAGCATTTTCTTTACCTATCAGATTTTAAAGTGCAAATGACGGTCGTACTTTCTGAATGAGTGAATCGCAACTCAAGGGATGGCTTAACACATTAACAATTTTAGAATGCCAGAAACTTTACTTTAAAGTGGTCCCAAGTGTGTACTTCTATTTTTATAGGATATCTTCTTTTAAAGTTTACGCGCAAGATTTCTCCGGAGAAAGTGGTGATAAAAAAAAAGTTTCTGGCATTCTGAAATTGTTAATGTGTTAAGCCATCCCTTGAGTTGAGAAATATACCTTAAATATACCCTAAGCAGGTTCCATCTCTACACCTACAGTGGCTCAGAAAGTCAAAATGCATTTTGGGAGATAAAAGCCCCCTTAAGAAATATCAATATTGTGTTTTACTTAAATTAA
>NW_026267642.1:14767-17904 GCF_000697945.3 Frankliniella occidentalis
GACTGATAATTTAGTTGTTGTACCAGTGTCCAGCCTACGTAGTCTTTGTTTTTATTTGTCTGTCAATGATGGTGCAGACACTCACCATTACATTATTGAACGAGTCAATAGTTTAGAAGCTGAGTAATGCTCTTCTTATTGATTATTAATTTTAATTATTTGACTGCCACTTAGGCTATTGTTGTAAATAATTACTGCTTCATCTTATCTGCACATGGCTTCATAATGTATAATCAGTGAACAAAAAAATGTGCAATGACAAAATGTGTAAACTAACTCAACCGAAAATGCATTCAACTACTATATTTGGTCTCTAAATAAAATTATTCTGTTTGCAACAAAAATGTAATTTCTAACTTCCTCCTTGAATACGTTCTTCTCAAATGTCACACCCATACCATAATAATTTAAGCTTAGTTATATTTTTGGTGAATATACACTAGCATAATTTAGAAAATTATGTAAACTCAATGCTCTTCCCATTATCCCTTAAGGGAGTAATATGTATATCAGGATACAAGGCACACACAAGAAACATCATTGGCAACATCAAATAGATTATTACTGTATTTGCTTTCCACTTTCTCGCATATCATACACACTTCCAAGTAAAAGCCAGTGAAAATATTTAGAACTAATAAAGTTACTAGGTTTTGTACAAAATATAAAGTAGATTTGCAAGGTGACAGCTTAAGTAAGCTAAGAATATAATGACACTTAAAAGACTAAATCACAAAAATTAGAAAACAATTGGAACACTACAGAGCTAAACAAGTAAATAAATTGATATAAAATGAAAACTTATCCTAACTTAGTCAATTTTAGTAAAAATAATCATCAGAATATATACAGATAAGTCAGAAATGTACAAGGATACGAGGATGGATTCTTCAATCCGTTCCTCTCTTGGAACGCTTATTCGGAGAGTCTTCCTGGGAATCTTCCGCCTTCCGCTTTCCTCTTTCTTCTTTGTCGCTGGGACTGTTGGGTTCTGAGTGAATGAAGCATGAAATAGAGTTTAGATTAAGAATGGAAGGACACATAGGATAATTCAGAGGAACGCAAAACTCTACTCACCACTTCCTCCAACATCTTGCGTATTGAAGTTCCAGTCAGTACACGATTCGTTATGCCACTTGCAAACTCTGTTGTAATATTCTGTCCCTGCGGCTTTTGCTTCGGCTCTTGTCACTGAAATGAAACAAGACAACATTAGTTACTGTCAACGGCGAACTGATGAAGCATGCCACTAAATATTATAGATTTTAAACAAACTCACATCCCGTCCCAAGAACCACACCCACCTTTCCTCCAACCGTAACAGGAAAACCAGTCTCCAGTGGTGCCCGAAGGCGATACGACTCGAAGGAACGCTCTTGTAGCATCATGATAAATGCGTACATGTTGATGGAAATGACCTCTGTCTGTAAACAAACATCAAATGGAATTATTCGACAGGTTACAGAGGGCAAGCACACGCGCTACAAGCAGGCTACGTGTAGCCCACATAGGCACAACGTCAGACATTAATAACGACTTAGAAGACCACAATATTGGCATGGACAAGTCGGTGAGCGAAATAAAGGTTTGCGGTGCTTACCGTAATAGCACACACGCACCGGCGACGGACGAAATCAGTCTGAGAGTAGGAGCGAAGGCGAGGCAGGCGAGAGACGGTCGGGCTGGGTGTGTGTGTGTGTGTGCGCGAGGGGAGGGGGGGGGGGTAAAGAGGATGACCAATGCGACGCGACGCGCCGATTTCTCATCCCACTGAATTGGCGGTACTTTTTCGAAGCTTCGGAGTTTTGACTCTCCAGGTGTAGTTATACTGTACCGCACACACAAGTGCGGTCGGGTTGCCTACTCGCTCGACCCGTAAGGCGCTGTGCAGAGGGGCGATAGGCAAGCCCGCCCGCACTGCGTACGGTACAGTATAACTACTGTAGTGTGCGGTGTTTATCACCCACCTAGTACTTTGCAAAAGCAAGCGGTACAATATTGTGGAATCAAGAGATGAACTAGGCCAAATTCTGTTCACATTTCACTTGATTGTCAATGGAGATCGCCAAAAGACGGACTGATGACGTACTTTGCCTAGAGGAACAATAACAAGCTGGGCCCGCCCTTCCGCCAAACCAAGTTGCCAGCTCTGCTTCGCATCACCGGCAACTCGGTTCGGCAGGGAGCGGGCCCAGCTTGGCCTGCCGGCGGCGTTTAGGACGGGCCTTCGGCCCGTCGCTTCTGAATTTAATGGTGTAATACATGTTCTATCCGAAAACGGGCCTTCGGCCCGTTGGAGTGACGGCTCGCTTTGGACTATCTTTTTGCCAGGTACCTTTTCTGTCTACTTCGTAATCAAAACTCAACCAACGAAGTATTCTTTTCATACGCTGGACATCTTTGGCTGTGTGTGCCGCAGTTTGTAGAATACATGGAAGTTATGCCAAATCCGTTCTAAGTTATTGATGTTAGCTTGTGAATCAAATAACACATCTATGAAAAGATACATAAGACTAGCCCTAGAAGAAGTTAAATATACTTCCCGGCATACTCTGAATGACTCCGAACGTGTTCGAACAACAAATAAATGTTTTTTGGGTGTTTTTTTATTTGCTTTTTTGCATGGAAGTGTACACGTTTTATTAATGATGTCCCACCATAAAATAAGCCCACTCTTTCTGCTTATAAGAAAATTTTGAACCGACGGCATACTTCTCAGACTGAAGTGTACTTCTGAAAAAGTAAAAATATTTCTGTTTTGGCCAGTTTGGTAAGAAAAACTCCCTTTAGTAAGTAAACAGGACAAAACTTTACCCCAACAGGCTCTACTTTCACAAGTTACCCCTTAGAAGACCATCAAATGTTTTCTAAAATTATTATATTCATTTTTAAGCCACTTTCGTGGGTAAAACTCCCTTTAGCGCGTAAACGGTGAGAGATAGAGCCAAACGGACAAAATGTTCGCCTAAAGGCCTCTACTTTCACGCGTTACCCCTTAGAAGACCATCAAATGTTTTCTAAAATATATATATATGTATTTTTGGGCCACTTTCGTGAGAGAAACTCGTTTTAGCGCCTAAACGGTGAGAGATAGAGCCAAACGGACGAAATTTTCGCCCAAAGGGCTCTACTTTGAC
>NW_026267642.1:17954-18533 GCF_000697945.3 Frankliniella occidentalis
CGGTCGGGTTGCCTACTCGCTCGACCCGTAAGGCGCTGTGCAGAGGGGCGATAGGCAAGCCCGCCCGCACTGCGTACGGTACAGTATAACTACTGAAGTGTGCGGTGTTTATCATCCACCTAGTACTTTGCAAATAAGCAAGCGGTACAATATTGTGGAATCAAGAGATGCACTAGGCCAAATTCTGTTCACATTTCACTTGATTGGCAGTGGAGTTCGCCAAAAGACGGACTGATGACGTACTTTGCCTAGAGGAACAATAAAAAACGAACTGCACAATGTGAAAGCGAAGTTGCGTCGCTCTCACAGCGAACATTGACACACCATAGACGTACTCGAGTCGCTCTGTCCGCGCATGGAGCGACTCGATGACGGACAAAGGTCGCTCCGGCGCGAACCTCCGGCGAATGTTGGCGATACGTCGCCCAGGAGCCTGACGAACCTCGGCGACCCATCGGCGCACCGAGCGCGACCCTCCGCGAACCGATAGCGTACCGAAAGCATACCAAAAGCAAACAAATCTTTTTGCGTCGGGGTACCAGAGGCCAGCTGGCCTCCATCCCTGGACTTCTCCAATCT
>NW_026267642.1:18962-21834 GCF_000697945.3 Frankliniella occidentalis
GTTGCGTGTACCGCGGGGTGGCCTACCCTGAGGTTCGCAGGCGCCGAGCTCCCGGAATTTGCTGAATGAAGCTGACAACGCGGTGACGTTCGGAGGGCCGTCGTCGGCGTCCTGGAGCTGCCCGATGATGTGTCCGGTCGGCCTCGGCACCGCCAGAATGGAACTCGGGGTGTCAAACAACCGCCACCTAACGAATTTTAGCGATATCCGTGCCGTTCGGAGGGGCGTCGTCGGCGTCCTGGAGGTGCCCGATGACGCCCTCGACACCACCGGAATCGAACTCAGCGTGACAACTTACCCTCGCATATGAAATTTGATCGAGATCGGCGATCTGCCCCTCCCCCACCCGTCCCACCACAGCCAGGGCACACAGCGGCCCGCCACTTTTAGGCTATCTTCTAAATGCTGTAGCTCGTAAACGAGACCCATAATAACGACATCCGCCGTCGCTAACATTTAGATAAATGTTCAAAGAATAGTTTCCATCTGCCGTACGGTCAGTTTTGGATCCGGGCATACGAATGGTTTGCAACCGCGTAAAACCCTACAAAACCCGTTTTTGGCCGAATTGACTGTGATGACATGTCCAAAAGTAATTTTCGACGCCGAATTTGGATTCAGCTCGATTTTTTACGTCAGAAAACCGGTACGATCATCAAAATCGGACGTTTTTACGTGGAGTTACGGGAATTTAAAGATTTTCACTAAAAAGACCTAAAGAAAAAGCCTAAAAACTTCAAAATGCCATAACTCCTGAACCGTTTGTCCCACAGGGCTCAGATTTTTACTGAATACTCTTCTTTTAGTAGACAACTAATGGACAAATAACGGGCGAAATCGTCAAGGGTCACTTTTGACTCCTGTAAATTCGAAATGGAATGCCTCATCATCTGCTTTCACGATCCGTTCCTGAACGGAACTTTTTTTTCACCGGCGAGGCGGCACGCCGAACAAAGGGGCCGCCTTGACAAGGGTTGACAGGACGCCCATTACCGCAAAACCGCAGCTATCATAAGAAACCATAAGTGTCGAGTGACGAGGGTCGCCGGCCGGGCCCTAATAGCTACGTACAAAATTTTACACCCTCGCAAGGGACTAAAGTGGTGTGCACCCCTGGGGTGCAGGTTTCACCCCCTAAATCCTATGAGTGTGTGGCGCGGCGCGGCACGGCTCGGTAAGGGGTGGCCCGGCGGCGGCTCTAAGGGTTCCGCCCCGGCCTCGCTGCGTCGCGAGGTCCGCTGCCCCTAGCCGGGCCGTGCCGAGTCGCGCGCGGCGGGAACGGCGGGGCGGCGGCGGCGGCGGCGCGATGCGGTAGTAGCGGGCCCGGCGAACCCTAAAAACGCAGGTTGAAACCTGCCCCGTAGTTCCGAACCGGCCGGTAGGCAGCGCCACCGTAGGCGCTCCGCGGGTATAAATAAAGTGCTGCCGGGGCGGAGAGATCATTACTTCGCTTTGGCTTACACAGTTCACATCGATACAACTTGGTCTTCGCACCACTTCTTTTTGGTCTTCGAACCACAATCATGACTTCCAAACGCCCTTCTACCAAACCCTCTAAGCACCGGCTCTCCCCCGACGCACCGGACGCTGCCGCCTCTCGCTAAAAGAGAGCGGTGTCTGACGACCCTTACGCCCTGGTGAACGTCGATCCTGGCGCGGGTCTTGGAAAGGATGAAGGAGACTACGGTCCTCACCTTCCTTACGTCTTTTCTCCCCCTACCTTCAACTTCGGTCAGGTCACCGGTTTCGGCTATGCCCAGACTGCGCAGCATCTGGTTCTGGCCCTACTCCCCCTACTGGCTCCGTCCAGGAGGCCACTACCGCCCCTGGCTCCGTCCAGGAGGCCGCTACCACCCCTACTGCCCCTGGCTCTGACTCTGCCTCCGTCCCTGGCTCCGCTCCTGGCGCCGTCCAGGAGGCCACCACCACCACCCCTTCTGGCTCCGCCACTAGCTTCGCCCAGTTGTCTGCAACGGCCCCTGATCTCCCTGTGGACGGGTACGAACCTGTCTACTATGGTGCAGGGTACCATGTAGGTGATGTGTACGGCCGAAACCCAGTGGAGCCCTAGTTAGGAGACTCCAACGAAATTTGGAATCAGGCTTATGGTCCTGACGTTGATCCCATCGTTGAACCCTCAATCGAGCCTGCGGACCTACTTGTGCTCCCCATGCAGTCCTCCTACAAAGATTATAATTTGACACATTCAGCATCTAAAACTGTTAGGATTGGTCTGGATGTGTTCAACTTCACTCCATATGTTTTGCTTCTGGGAGATGTGAGAATGGGAGGGCAAAGAACTTGGATCAGAATGTCCACAGATGAGTTTGAAGATCTCATTTCAGATCCTATTCACAAAAAAGTTAAAGAAAGTCTGCGGGCTAAAACAGCTCTGGGGCCACTCACTTTGGGTGGAGTGTCAGTCAGTGTAACAGTCCATGAAAAAAATAACAAGTGGGCTCACGTTTGCATACAACGTTCAGATTCCCCTTTCAAAATAACTCTGGCTGAAACCTTATGGAACATGATGAATAAACTAAACTTTCTCTTCAATTACTCCCTCCACAAAAATTTATCTCGGGGTGTTAAGGCCAGAAGATATTTCCCTGACTACATAAGCAAATGTAAGGACATAGCCTTTGAAAAGGGATACAAAACTCCCTCCTCTATCCTAGACCTAAAAGCGGAGGAGAGAGAAACACTATTGAGTGAAATCTTTCAGAAAGACACCCCCGTTCCCTTCCCTGAAGTTCTCAAAAGAGAACTCATTTGCTACCACTTTGATTTCCTCAAAGAAAAACTGTTCTCAGCTATGAGACAGTAAGTGCATTTAAAAACACACACACAAAAACAAAAAAATACAAAACTAATA
>NW_026267642.1:30099-31482 GCF_000697945.3 Frankliniella occidentalis
ACACAGAGGCGATGGCATAAGCCCGCTTATATAGCTTTTAAGCAAAAGAGCGGGCTAAAAAACGAACTGCACAATGTGAAAGCGAAGTTGCGTCGCTCTCACAGCGAACATTGACACACCATAGACGTACTCGAGTCACTCTGTGCTTAAGCATAGCGACTCGATGACGAACTAGGGTCGCTCCCGCGCGAATCTCCGACAAACCTTGGCGAACCAGTGTCCCGGACACCAGCGAACCTCGGCGACCCGTTGGCGTACCGGTCGCGACCCTCCGCGAATCGATAGCACCCCGAAAGCACACCAGAAGCGAACAAATCTTTTTGCGTCGGGATATCTGTCAATATCTTGACAACTCCAGAACCAAATAACTTTCACTCATCCGGCTCAAATAATACAACTAGTAGCTTCAACCATGGCGTATTTCTGGCACAGGCTGAAGCAGGTAAATTATGCTTCTTTGTTGTTATTGTTTTGTGTTTTCAGTTCACAAAACATGCCTTTGTTTCCAGAACATAACTTTTATTTTGTTTTATATTTTCAGAAAAGCAAAACAAGACTGCCCCTTGAAGCTCTTCCACCTCTGGACTGCTTCATTCGTAATGCTGACGAGGTACTGTCATCCAGCATCTAAAGGCCTTACAAATTTTAAATATACTGTAAAAAAAATTCGGATTTTGCCCATACATATGTGTCGGAAAAATCCCATACGCGTGTGGGATGCGAAATTTTCTACACATGTGTAGGATTTTTCCTATAGCGAAATGGTGTACATCGGGAAAAACCTATACATATGTGAAAAATCCTACACTTTTGTAGCAAAATGCCTAAAAGTGTTAAGGATAAAAATTTTCCCATACAAGTGTGGGAATTTTGCTATTTTTGTCTTCCAACAATTTCTAACAACGCAATAGTAAAATTACAGTTCATGATTTGTGGACACACCAGTTCTGCTGCTTGGGTACAATTATTCGGCAGTCTCGTTGTCCTGCTGGTGCTGGTCTCAAAGGAATCATGTTGTGTCGAGAGTGCTTCTTACGAGAAATTTATCAAAATATTAGGGCACGGAGAATAATATAATTCCCGAAATCAAAACATGCATTTAGAAATCCCTTACGCAAAGGGCAGGTGGCCGCTGCCCACACCTGGCCTCTAAGAACAGCCGGGTGTGGCTGGCTGCGCGGCTCTGGGATCACCCGGGGACGCTACGTCCTGTGTCCCAACAAGTCCCCGGGGTCTAGTGGTCAGCGTGACAGGATCGCAGACCAGAAGTTCGAGGTTTACTCCCCGTCCGGTTAAGTATTTGGTAATTAGAATTCGATGCGCCCTAACGAAAGAGTCCGGTCTGTTTTGCTTTCTGAACCAAAAGAGTCCGATCTGCTTCGC
>NW_026267642.1:31828-36716 GCF_000697945.3 Frankliniella occidentalis
TTAGTTTTAAGTTTGATTATGGAATAGCATTCTAAAATAGGTATGCATAGCCTCATTAGTGTGAGTCATTTACTTTAGTGATAGTCAAAGATAAAACTTTTCCGAGTCAAAAGCCGTTGACATCAAGTTAAAAGAAGTCACAAGGCAACTTACTTTCTTGTGTTTTTCTTTTCTACTTAGAATAGCTTTAAAAATGGAATATCATTCCAAATTAGATTTACTTAGTCTTAGTGATGTGACATACCTACTTCATTTAGTTCTCATGACACAACTTTTATCGAAGTTCAGCCACGATTCCAACTGGTTTAAACATGAACGCCTTGCTTAGGCCAGAGAAGGAAGGAAACTTGCCATTGAAACAACACCACACACACACACGTCGACACACACCTTGCGGGCTTGAACTTCGAGCACGGTCATGATGTACAGCAGGTCAAACTTGGACAAACTTGAACACGTGTTCACTCGCGTCGGGACTGACTGGCGAGAGATGCGCACAGCGCGACGGTTCCACGACGACTGAGGAGCGGAGCGAGCGGCGCACCGGCCGGCGGCAGACGTCGGGCGAGAGGGGGAGAGGTGCGGGGAGTTGGCTCGGCAGAGCGGAGTGTCGGCTGCTGCGGAGGGGGGCTGTTGCCGGAGTGTGGCGCAAGGCAGAAGGCAGGTGGGTTGCCTAGTGTGACGGCGCAAAAAGACACGGGGCCGCTGCACCCGTGACAGCCAACTCTTTCTTCACCAAAAAAAAATGAATCATGCTTGCAGGATGAAATTTTTTTTTCTCACATGTAATAGGGCTGCATTTGGTCGGCGTGGAAGGGTCCTATTTCTTCACCATGTTGATCCTTCACAATATAAGACACGTTGCCATCCTTCCTTACAACAGTAAAAGGTGCCCGATACCTCCCTGCCAACTTCTTAGTGAATCCTGCAGCTTTATCAGATTTCATGAAATTCTTTAGATTAACAACATCCCCAGGCTTGAATGGGTCTGGTCTTCTACGAAGATTGTAGCGGGCTGCAGTCCTTTCCTGTGCGACAATAAGTTTCTTCTGCACATCGGTCGTGAGAATTTCTAATCTTTGGAATATCTTGGAATACTCCATGGGATCTTCAGTGGCAAGTTCATCCTGAGGATGCAGGAGTCGAAGGCGACCATCCAAAGGCACTTCTTTTCCAAACACAAGGAAGTTGGGGGAAAACCCTGTTACAGTTCTGACTGAAGAGCGAAGCGCATGCTGGATTTCAGGTAGATGTTCGTCCCATTTCTTCTGATTTTCCTTGCTATAGGATCGCAGCATAGCTCCTAAAGTCTGATTTGTCCTCTCCGTTGGATTGCTCCGCGGGTTGTAGGGCAAATTAAATCTCTGATCTATCTTGAATTCAGTACACAGCTTCTTCATCTCCTCTCCTCGATACTGTTGACCATTGTTGGATACAAGCAAGCGGGGTGCCCCATGAACTAAGAAGACGTCTTCCCGAAGGTGACGGATGACTGGTTTGGCGGCAGCAGAACGCAAGGGTTTTAAGAAGCAGTACTTCGAAAAGTAATCAGTGGAGACAGCGACAAAGGTATTTCCAAGACTGGATCGAGGCAAAGGACCTATAAGGTCAGTAGACAACACCTCAAAAGGCTCAGAAATTTTGTCTTTAGAGTTCATGAAACCAGCTGGAGCCTCATGAGAAATCTTGACTTCTTGACATGTCTTGCATCTTCTGACGTAGTCGACAACATCCTTTTGCATCTTGGGCCAGTAGCCGCGAAGACGTACCTTGCAAAATGTGCGAAAAGCCCCAACATGAGCACTGGTGGGCACATCATGGCATAAATTCAGCAGAGCTTCTCTACAATCTTGGGGAATAACTTGAACCCACTTCATAGGAAGGTCGGCACCGACTCGGATGAGCTTGTACAACACGCCATCCCGTACAGAGAAACTATCGTATAGATGAGGTTCAGACTGCACCTTATGAACAAGTTCGTTGTACCAAGTGTCACCAATAGTTTCAGGCAAATCAATCAGATCTACTTCAACACTATCTCCAGCATCTTCAGGGTTCCTGCTGAGGGCGTCAGGAGCTTGCATGGCAGTCCCCTTACGATGGATGATATTCATATCAAATTGTTGTATTTGTACAGCCCAACGAGCAAGTCTGCCCGAAGGGTTCTTCAGCCTGGATAACCACAATAAGGAGCTGTGATCAGTGATCAAATCAAAATTGTAACCCTCCACATAGGGGCGAAAAGCAGTAAATGCATGAAGAACGGCTAAACATTCTAACTCCGTTGAGGCATACTTCGGCTCCCTGCCCTTGAGAGACCGACTGGTGTAAGCAATGACATGCTCCCCGTCGGCAAAGTCCTGACACAGGATCCCACCTGTACCAAGGGCAGAGCCGTCGGTGTAGATCTTGAAGCGCTTGGAGAAATCAGGAGCTCGAAGAACAGGTGATGATACTAGCTTCTCCTTCAGGTAAGTGAAAGCTTCCTGTGCTTCCTTTGTCCACCGAAAGGGCACTCCCTTCTTCAACAAGTCAGTCAGGGGCTTTGCAGCGACACTGAACCCATTTACAAACTTTCGCACCCAACCCGCCAAACCTAAGAACTGCCGCACATTCTTCTGTCTTCTTGGTGTGGGAAAATTTACAACAGCAGAGATTTTGGCAGGGTCAGGGCGAATACCATTCTCGTCAATGGCATGGCCAAGATATAGAGTCTGCTTTCTACCAAACTTGCATTTGGACATCTTGATGGTGAGCCCGGCATCAGCTAATTTCTGCAGAATCTTCCTTATCAACATCTTGTGGTGCTCCCAATCAAGATTAGGAGACCATATCAAAATGTCATCCATGTACACCAGTACATTGGGCTCATGTCCTAAAACCTTCTCAATCTCACTCTGCCAGCGAGCAGCAGCATCCTTAAGACCAGCAGGAAGGCGTGTATATTGAAATAACCCACGCCCCGGAACAGCAAACGCCGTCTTGGCACGTAACTCCTTATCCAGTGCGATTTGGAGGTACGTATCCTTGACGTCGATACTTGAGAAGATGGTTCCTCCCCGAACATTCCACAGCATTGGATTTATGTGGGGAAGAGGATGAGCATTTGGCCTATTAATGCTCTTATTAAGTTCTCGGAAATCCACCACCCACCTCCATCCTTGATCCTTCTTGGGGACTGATAATTTAGTTGTTGTACCAGTGTCCAGCCTACGTAGTCTTTGTTTTTATTTGTCTGTCAATGATGGTGCAGACACTCACCATTACATTATTGAACGAGTCAATAGTTTAGAAGCTGAGTAATGCTCTTCTTATTGATTATTAATTTTAATTATTTGACTGCCACTTAGGCTATTGTTGTAAATAATTACTGCTTCATCTTATCTGCACATGGCTTCATAATGTATAATCAGTGAACAAAAAAATGTGCAATGACAAAATGTGTAAACTAACTCAACCGAAAATGCATTCAACTACTATATTTGGTCTCTAAATAAAATTATTCTGTTTGCAACAAAAATGTAATTTCTAACTTCCTCCTTGAATACGTTCTTCTCAAATGTCACACCCATACCATAATAATTTAAGCTTAGTTATATTTTTGGTGAATATACACTAGCATAATTTAGAAAATTATGTAAACTCAATGCTCTTCCCATTATCCCTTAAGGGAGTAATATGTATATCAGGATACAAGGCACACACAAGAAACATCATTGGCAACATCAAATAGATTATTACTGTATTTGCTTTCCACTTTCTCGCATATCATACACACTTCCAAGTAAAAGCCAGTGAAAATATTTAGAACTAATAAAGTTACTAGGTTTTGTACAAAATATAAAGTAGATTTGCAAGGTGACAGCTTAAGTAAGCTGAGAATATAATGACACTTAAAAGACTAAATCACAAAAATTAGAAAACAATTGGAACACTACAGAGCTAAACAAGTAAATAAATTAATATAAAATGAAAACTTATCCTAACTTAGTCAATTTTAGTAAAAATAATCATCAGAATATATACAGATAAATCAGAAATGTTCAAGGATACGAGGATGGATTCTTCAATCCGTTCCTCTCTTGGAACGCTTATTCGGAGAGTCTTCCTGGGAATCTTCCGCCTTCCGCTTTCCTCTTTCTTCTTTGTCGCTGGGACTGTTGGGTTCTGAGTGAATGAAGCATGAAATAGAGTTTAGATTAAGAATGGAAGGACACATAGGATAATTCAGAGGAACGCAAAACTCTACTCACCACTTCCTCCAACATCTTGCGTATTGAAGTTCCAGTCAGTACACGATTCGTTATGCCACTTGCAAACTCTGTTGTAATATTCTGTCCCTGCAGCTTTTGCTTCGGCTCTTGTCACTGAAATGAAACAAGACAACATAAGTTACTGTCAATGGCGAACTGACGAAGCATGCCACTAAATATTATAGATTTTAAACAAACTCACATCCCGTCCCAAGAACCACACCCACCTTTCCTCCAACCGTAACAGGAAAACCAGTCTCTAGTGGTGCCCGAAGGCGATACGACTCGAAGGAACGCTCTTCTAGCATCATGATAAATGCGTACATGTTGATGGAAATGACCTCTGTCTGTAAACAAACATCAAATGGAATTATTCGACAGGTTACAGAGGGCAAGCACACGCGCTACAAGCAGGCTACGTGTAGCCCACATAGGCACAACGTCAGACATTAATAACGACTTAGAAGACCACAATATTGGCATGGACAAGTCGGTGAGCGAAATAAAGGGTTGCGGTGCTTACCGTAATAGCACACACGCACCGGCGACGGACGAAATCAGTCTGAGAGTAGGAGCGAAGGCGAGGCAGGCGAGAGACGGTCGGGCTGGGTGTGTGTGTGTGTGTGCGCGAGGGG
>NW_026267642.1:40026-73263 GCF_000697945.3 Frankliniella occidentalis
GGTAACAAGCAAGTCTTTTTATTTTGCGTAAATTCAAAATATCCGAGGAGTTACCCGTGATAAAATGGTCCTGTGCACAACACGTGCACAACGCGTGCACAACGCGTGCAAACCGCGTGCAAACCACGTGCACATTTGTGCACAACGCGTGCACATTTGTGCACAACGCGTGCACATTTGTGCACAACGCGTGCACATCGCGTGCACAACGCGTGCAAACCACGCGCAAACCACGTGCACAACGCGTGCACACACAGTCTCAGGTTTGCTGCTAGGGTTGGATTACATTTCCAAAGCATATCAGAGGTGCACTTATAGCACTGCGCGAGACTGCAGCTGCTTACTTCAGTGCACTGTAGTCAAACTGCAGTTTAACTGCGCAGCGTCCTAAATCTTTATAGTTCGAATGTAGTTTATTTGCTGTTCAACTACAGAAAACTACAGAACTACAGATTTCTGCAGTTGAACTATATCCGAGCTTAATTAATGCGCGAGTTTGCACTTCCACTGCAGTGGATTGGCAAAATGGAAGTGCGCCGGGGAGACAACACTGAAAAAAATTCAACTGAACTCAGCCTAGGGTCAGATTGCAACTTTCGCTTCAAGTGCGCTTTACACTTCTAACTCGAGATTCTTCCGCCCGGGTCGCTTCAAAATGCACTCGAAACGTGTCCGTCGGGCCTCTACAACCATCGTAACAGGCTCTCGTCCGCATCTACGCTCCCGGAATACATTCCTGGTGCCGCCGAGTCCATCTGAGGACTCCTAGGGGCTTAATCGGCCACCTGGCGAGGTCGCCGACGACAACCCCGCGAATCTGACCAAATCTGGGAATCACGATGTAGTTAATACGGTGTAGGCTCTCCGGCCGGTAGCGGGCTGAAAGACGGCCGCCGCGGAAAGACGGCACATTATTAGTTCCAGAAGAGCCGCCAGTGGCGCTGGCGTCGACCGATGCCAGGCGAGGGGAAGCGGGAGGGGACGGGAGCGGTGCCCCGCTCGTCTCGTCCCTTCTCCCCTCGCCCGGCATCGGTCGACGCCAGCGCCACTGGCGGCTCTTCTGGAACTAATAATGTGCCGTAATTCCGTGGCCCTCTCAGACAGCTCAGAGCCGACACCGTATTAACTACATCGTGCTGGGAATCGATGTTACACTGTGAGGTTTTAGGCGTCCCTGGGCTTATTTCTGCTGTCGCCGAGTCCGTCCGAGGACTCATGGGGGCGTCATCGCCCACCTGAAGGGTCCCCGACGACACCCCTAATCTGCTCAGACCCGGGACCTACTGTTGCACCGAGGGGTTCCGTGGTCGCTGAGTTCATTTCTGGTCATGCTAAGCCCGTCCGATGACTACAACGCTCAGGGACAACAAAGGTAGTTCAGGGACAACAAAGGTTGTTCAGGGACAACCAAAGTTGATCAGGAACGACATTAGTTGTTTAGGCGCACAACAAAAGAATTGTTCATTTACAACAAATGTTGTTCACTTACAACCAAAGTTATTCAGAAACAACAAATGTTGTTCAGCAGCAACAAATGTTGTTCATCAGCAGCAAGAGTTGTTGAAGAACAGCAACAGTTGTTAAGGAACAACATAGCTGTTTAGGAACAACATTACTGGTTTGCAACAAACATTGCTGTTTTGCAACAAACATTGCCGTTTTGCACCAACTTTTGTTGTTCTTAAACAACATTGTTGTTTAGCTACAAAACCGTCATCAGTGCGCGACTTGTTTTTCAACAAGTGTTTCTTACAGAGTATGATTTTTTTAAGCCTGTGGCACCTTGCTCGCTTGGGACACGAAACGTGCCACGTAAGAACGAAACCACAACAACCGTGAGCGGTGGCTCGACATAACTTGCTAAAACCAATTAGTCCAAAAACTATCAAATTAGATGACTTGAGTTTTAGGTCACGCGCCCACATGTATGCACTTCGTGGCATGACTTTATACGCTACTTATGGCTCCAACAACATCATACCTTCACAAAACAAAGGACATAATGGTGCAGAGCGTATGTATTCATCCACTCACATTCCCATTTTCCTCATGGACGCGCTTATCCATAATTTTGTGCAACCATCATTCGCATCACAAATGTTAAGTCGTGTGAGGGGGTATTCACTTTAGTAATACCCTGTGCGTATGACTTGTAATAACCGGTAGTACCATGTAATACGCAGTACAATGGACACTCGCATAGCCGCGCCACACGGTTCTCCTCTGTAGGCCAGCGCGGATGAAGCCATAGTGCTGTATGTGTTATTTAGCTTTAAAGCTGTTGAACAATAATTAGAAAACAATCAGAATCCACGCCAGCAGTGTATGGCGGTGACCAGAAGGGTCAGGCTAGTAGAGCTTGGCGAGGCTATGCGAGTGGCCACTGTAATACCCTGTAATGCGCAGTAATACCCGGTAATACGCTGTAATACTCGGTAATACGCGTAATGCCCGAAACACGGAGTAGTCTACACGAAAATGCGAAGTAAATACCCCCTTGGTGAAGTGTGATGAAGATGAAATCGTCCGGAGTACGGATGATTTTATCAATATTACGAACACGACCTCGACCATTAGGTACGGAAGTTCTGGAGAAACTAGTCGGGACTCTAGTACTTTCGTCATTGTAGTTAAGCTGTAGTAAATCTGCAGTTTATGAGCAGTTATTTTCCGTTTTTTGGCCCTGTGTTCGAAATAATTTCTATTCAACTAATGAAATGTGCAGTGAAACTATAGTTTAACTGCAGTCTTTGGCTAGTATTGAGTACTGATCCTTACCTCCGGGGGACAGTAAACTTTCTCTCTAAGCGCTAGCGAGCCACCGCGACGGTCGACAACCGATCTA
This sequence comes from Frankliniella occidentalis, assembly GCF_000697945.3. NCBI lineage: Eukaryota > Metazoa > Arthropoda > Insecta > Thysanoptera > Thripidae > Frankliniella > Frankliniella occidentalis. The sequence goes on from NW_026267642.1 coordinate 42,872, forward strand.
AGAGCTACACTTAGAGAATATCCGTGTAGTGGAGTGAAAATCAGGCCTGGTGTGAGAATCATGCGGAAAACTAGGTGTCTTTAGATTACGCGCAACCCACACGAAAAATTGTGTGCAGTTAAAATAAGAAGTCCAGAGGCGAAGACACGTCAACAATTTAAAGAATGCTTTGCGTGAATGTAAAGTTCCTAAAACACCTAAAGCGAATAAATTTCCCCAATCATGGGTTCGTTTCACAGTTAACAAGAATTGTTAACGTTTTTATCCTGCGGACTTTTGCGCGTAATATTGATTGTCCGGTATTTCACTCGATCTCTCACTTACAAATCTTAGTAAAAAATGCACTAAATTTTCAATGTTGACAAAGTCCTGTGTGGTAAATATTGTTGTACACATTCTTATGGCGTATTTTGCGAAACCAATGTCTTTCTACTAAAATAGCACTGACTTTTGCAGAAGTTGGTTAACTTCTGAAATGGACCAATTTTGCCTCGAAAATTTCAATATCACTCTGGTTCCGCAGTTACGGGTTAAGTTGGTGTGTACTGGCACGCAGCTGCAGTGCAGTATTGGCATATCGACCTGTTCTACTGCCATTTAATAGCAAAAATAGGGACTGTCCGGATTTGCCCCGGCTTCGGGTTTAAATCCGGACGGGGTTTCTGAGGCTTGTGCAGGTGAACTGGCGCAAAGAAAATTTCCTCTTCAGATGGAAAATATGTATCTTGGCTCCTAGTTTCTAGAATACGCTGGAATTTTTCATACCCCTACCGGTTTTAGAAATATTGAGGAAAAACGGTCAAATTTGTCCGGAATATGACACTTTGACGGTACTTTTCGGGTTCAGATGTGGCTCGCCCCTCTCACCTCGCCGGCTGCGTGGACGGCCCAGGCCCAGACGAACTGCTCAGCGGCCTCTGTCTTCGCCGCTCTTTTGACGGCCATCGTCACGAAAGGCATTGCGACGGCTCAACAGAAGGCAAAGCAGACCAAGGACATTGTTCAGGTACCTACTATAGTTTTATCAGTTCCGTAAAAATGTTCGTTTTAAAAGACAGTTCCACAATCCTGACCGACATGGCATGAGAAAAGAACTCGTTATTTGAAAGGCAGCCAAAGTAAAAAGCACATTTTATTGTTCCTGGAAGTAGCTAGAAAGTAGTGTTTGTCCCAGTGAGAAATAGATGGTCAAATCGACTTCGAGTGCTCGAGAGGTTATCGCCGGAGAAAAATATCCAAGTTGTCGAGGAATTATCGGTGTTACTCGCGAACTACCCTTCGCCAAATCTTCACTAAGCTTACTGGTCTTGAAGTGTTTAAATTGCAAGAAATATCATATTGGACATATTGGCGATTACAACTTAACATTGGAGACGTCTTCCCGTTGACCCGGGAGGAGTCCGGATAGGACTTGGCCTGCTACAGGAAGTCTTGCATTTAAGACCGATTGGGAACTTAACTCGCCCGTAAGCTTTTATATTCCATTTTTATCTGCCCATTTAGACCGTTATCGATGAAATTTTGACTTGGTAGATACAACGTCGATTTAGTGGACAAAATCCCGTCGAATCGACATTCGGATTCGAAAACTTGTCGACCGCTCAATCGACGTCGCACAGTGCGGCCGATCCGGGAAAAGGCGGACATAAAGATGGATTCAGAGTTCACAAGAAGCGAGCGTGATTTTCACGCCGCTAGCGCGAAAAGAGTTGTTTTCGTTAGCAGTGGACTTTATGCAACAGCCAATAACGGGCCGACGTGGGGCTATGCCATTCTTTTCAGCTGAATCAGCTTTGGAAGAAGCGTGATTTTCACGCCTCCGGCGTGATTTTCAAGCAAGCGTCTGCTAGCAGCATGATTTTCACGCAAGTTAGTGGGTACACATTCTCGAATATCTCCCAAGTGCAACTACGAACTTGCGTGAAAATCACGCTGCTAGCAGACGCTTGCGTGAAAATCACGCCGGAGGCGTGAAAACCACGCTTGCTCCAAAGCTGATTCAGCTGAAAAAAATGGCATATCCCCACGTCGGCCTGTTATTGGCTGTTGCATAAAGTCAACTGCTAACCAAAACAACTCTTTTCGAAAAGACGAAAGACGAAAATCAGTGCAAAATTTTGCAACATTGATATGAAGTTCTTTCAGTAACAAGATTACAAATTTACAAATAACATCAGATTACAAGTATTTGCTTCCTGGTTACAAAATTTTGTAACATAAGATGTTACAAATTTTCGAAACGTCGCATTTCATATATTTCCTTTCTGACTGCAAAATTTTGAAATATTTTGTGCTGTGGTTTGCAGTTGCCGACATCCAAAAAATAGTAGTATTTTCTTATCGCCCTTCCGGAAGGGTCATATCAGTTAGCCAATGCCTAATCATCAGAAGTGCAGGCAGGGTGAATTTACCCGAGAACCCTCTGTCTTCGAGTATTTCATAAACCGGTTTCAGCAAAATTGATTTGCTAAATTTGGCCTTTCCCTCGGAGCACTGACTGTTCCAAAGTAGGATGGAGACAATCAGTGACACTGGAAGCGAAGTCACCGACACGAAAATGAAGGGTGTAGAAAACGCTACAATCATGCTTGGAAAACGTTGCCACACCCAACCAACGAGAGTTGGCAGGTACCCTGTGCGCGTTGATATTAAACCAATTATACCTGGCGCATGGTTGACGTTTTGAACAACAAGTTGCATATTCACTGAAGGTCATTATCTTATAGAGCATACAGCGTAAAATTAAATGTTAGTTTCGTGTCAAAATTTAAGTTTTATGCAAATAAATGGTTATTGTAAGAGAGGCTCTGACTGTTACGCCATCTAGCGCCTAGTTCCTAGCGACACACGAAATCTTTATCATTTCTCGGGTCGAAGAGATTTTCCTTCGGTAGGCAGCGAGAGCAGCCCTGCCCTGCTCTCACACTAAGTTTTACACGAGAGTGTACAAGTTTGTTTTGTTTTTTGGATGTCTACAACTGCACATTTCTTAACCATGTGATACGAAAGGGGAGGGGAGCCTCCCCGCCTGCCCTCCGCTCCTCCGCGCGCCCGCCCCCACCACCGCTCTCTGTATCCGGTTTTGTTCTTCTTAGTTCCGGGCAGCGATCGAGTGGTGGGCGACTTGAATTTTTCGTGTACACAGGAGTACGGAGTACACGGAGTACAGTCGGAGAACACTGAGTATTGCCGGTTGGAGCGCGCAGAGTACACCTGGAGTACACCTGGAGTACACCCGGAGTACACCGGAGTACACTCTTATTTACGCGGAGAACTTGCGACAAAAACAGCCGGAGTACACGGAGTACAGTCGGAGTACAATCGGAGAACACCTGGAGTACATTTTGGCCTGTACACGGGAGCCGCCCAGTCGTCCACCCCTCGGCAGCGATCCATTGAAATACCCTATTGGAATACAAAAATTTGTAATGCGGTAATGCGGCGATGCAAAAATTTGTAACATCCTATGTTACAAATTTTTATATCTAGTTAACAAAAAATAATACCAGGATTACGACAACCTGTCACAATTTTACAAATACTGTTTGTAACAATTACAAAAACCCGCAACAGTTACAAAAATTTGCATTTTTATTGTTAAAGTTTGTACGTCGGTTATAATTTTTTGAAACAATTACAAAATTTTGTCACAGCATTACAAATTTTTGAATCCGAAACCAAGGTTCCAAAATTTTGTTTCAAAATTGATACTAGAACTTGTAACTTTTTTTTAGAGTAAAGGTTCCAACTTCTTCTGAGGCAAAGAGTTTGTTCGATTCCGTGCCTGAGGTAACGAATAATCGCCTCGCAAAACAATTAAGGTTATGAGGCGCTGCGCGCCGTTTTTCTTGGTGGCAGAAGTGTCAAGTTTGAAGGCTCATAGAAATCGTTGTAGGGCGCAGATAAATATGAACCGGCTGGTTTTAGATAGTTTGTACATTAAAGATTACGACATGTGGGAGAATTGAAAAATCGAATTATGCCCAATTTTTCCCGGATCGGCCGCACTGTGCGTCGATTTGAGGTCGATTCGAACACCGGGTTGTGGACGCAAATTTCTGGACAAAGGTTACCGTACGCTGAACGTTAAAAATAGGGCAAGTATCCGACAAGCAGAATCGCGCGAAACGTCCGCACACGCTCACAGGAGCAACACATCACTCTAAAAAAAATCAGTACAAAACTCTGTAACATTGTTACGCAGTAATTTACATATCACATGTTACAGAAATTTGTATCATTTTTGATACAATCTGTAACATGGATACGAAAATCTCTATCACGTGATACAGAATATCTTTGGGATTTAACTCCTTAGATTTTGTTTCAAGTAATGTACCTTGTCGCACCGGGAGTTGAACCCCAGACCCTTGGATTAGGGCGCCTTTACCCGCGCGGCCACCCAGGCTACCTGAGGAGAGGTTCGCTGGAATCCGGTGTAATGCCACCGGGGCTCCCGGAGACCGCGCCAACGAAGTTCCATAATTCTGTATTCAGGGATACAGAAAATTGTATCCAACGTTACTTGATCCTGTATCTGTTACAGAAATTAGTAACATTTACGGAATTTTGTAACATTTTGATCAGATTACAGAATTTTGTACCCATGTTACATGTTTCCATATCACGAGAGCCTGATACAGAATTCTGTATCAAATTTGATAAAGAATTCTGTATTATTTTTTAGAGTGTAGGGCCAACAGGGGAATCACTCCTGATGAAAGTGTGCGAGTTAGTACAGTCATGGATCCTAACTTCCGACTAGCGCCCTCATGTCCGACACTTTGCTGTTTTCTACTAAAGCCCCTAAATCGAAAACAAGTATTTGGAATATAGCTTCCGAAGGTTCGCTAGAAAGGTTATACCTTTTAGAATATAGATTTGAAGAAATATTTCCGATATCTTGCATGCTGTTCTCTCAAAAAATGCCGAACTCGAGCCACGAAAACGGACAATTTTTATACTGCATCGCCAAAATGTGGGGTTCTCAACGGCGGGTGATCGTACAATTTTCAGGTTGAGATATGTTAAACTAGAACTAGAACTCTCCCCCTACAAGATGACACAAGAAAATTTTGTTTATGTCCCTCGTGTCAAGTTTGAGAAGCAATTTCCGAAAGTCCCCTAAGTACGGATATAAGCTTTTACAAAGACTTGTTCGTTTTTAGGGCACTTTGGCTCTTAAACACGGACATTGTTCTAGCGGGCCTCACAGGTACACCGTAGGTGACAAAAAATCGTTCAAGGTAGTGGTGGGTGCGTCTTGGTCCGTAGATTTTATGATCCACACCGATTTTTTATTGTATAATCGTTCGGATTTAGGATCCATGACTGTACGTTAGTTAGTACACATTAGTACACCCTGTTTTTAGCGTCATTTTTCACATTTGTGCAAAATTTTGTAACTATGACAGCACTATTACGCTTTATTTCTACCATTAGAACATGTTATTACGCTGTTAGTACGCCTTTAGTACAGGCTTGGGCGAACGAGTTAGTACGGAAGTGATTGCCCCCTCTCATAGGGCACAAAAAATGTCCCTTGTCATTTATCATTTAAAGTGTATTTCACCTGCTTTTTCTAGGGCCCCTACGACTTCATCGTGATTGGCGGAGGGAGCTCTGGGTCCGTGGTGGCCAGTCGTCTCAGTGAGGTGTCGTCGTGGAAAGTGCTCCTGCTGGAATCTGGGGCCGAAGAGCCTGACCTAGGCATGGTCCCTGCTCTATACAACCGGTACTAGACACTCAGTGAACCGTTCAAAGGTTTCCTAAAAAGAACAACAAAAAGCCTTTCTGTTTACTAGAAATAGTAATACCCTAAAGTCATCCTAGTCGAATTGTGTTGTGCATTAGCCCTGCACTATTTTCAGTGGCCATGGTTATGCACAAATTTGTGCATTGGCTCTGACGCCTATCGCAAATCAATTCAATTGCATACGATTTTAAGGATTCGATCAGTAAGAAGCGAGTGTCTGCTGCAGGTATTTAACAGGACCGTTCTACGACTGGCAGTACACATCACAGAAAAGTGCGTGGGATGCTGGCCGATCAATTTACAGAGGTAAGATTCAGAAATGATCTGAAATTGCAGTTTGGTCGCGTACGTGAAGGGAGGAAGCTTATAGGCAATTTTCCGGCAGAAAATTTTGTGTAATAAAGCATCGAACACCGCTGCTTTATACAACACACTGCATAAAACAAGTTTCCAAATGCAATGAACATTTCACATGGTGATGGTCCCTTCCAAATGGTATACCTACAAGTCGTCTATGGTATCCGATGTGCTCCATAAGTTTTAGGGACTGCACTCTGCACTGGAAAAACAAAGCTGCGAAATCACTCCCCTAAGGGGTGCTCCTGCTCTAATGGCTTTGCAGAGCCACGACAGGTGCAAAATCGTAGCACCGTTAAGGGTGTTAGAAGTGCTGTCTTGCCTTTGGAAAGGCACGAGAGCACTAACACCCCTAAAAGGGTGATACGTTGCACCTGTTTCCAGTGTGGGTGTGACTGATGAGGCTGCCTACGAGCTTCAATTTAAGAAAGGTTATTTTTAAGAGGTCTTCCGCTATGCATTGATTTTTCAGTCTTGACTTTTGGGTGAAAATCTGGGAAGAGGATAACTTATGAAGTCAGCTTTTTGAAAGTTAGAATTCTTGTCCCTATCAGTGATAAAAATCTGACATACATATTAGGGTACAAGAAACACATAAAAGGTTAAGTCACATTTATTAAAAGAGCAACAAAAGTGCTATTTTAGATTTAGTTGGACAGTCCCTAGACCCTTGAATTCTTCCATTATAATCACAGAATACAAAGAAAAAATGTTATTTCTGTTCATGTAAAATGCAAACTGTTGACTGCCAATCAAAATGAACTCAAATCCCTGGCCCTCAGGCTTCATAGTATGTCTCTCCAATTACTTAAAATAATTTCAACATTTTGAGGTTAAAAACGTCAAAGTTCAAAATAAATACAGCAGAGCGAAAACAAGGTCTCAATTTTGTCCAAGTTAAACTCTTCTATTGATAGGGAGTGTTGATTTGTCTTTGAAGTCACGGAGATGTTTAGAAGAGAGCTGCATTTGTACTCCGCGAAGAGACTTCCTCGGCCAGGCCATTTTGTCCACGGTAATGACGGTCCATGGGGATGACATTCACAGCCTCACACGGTTGTCTCTCCTGTAGGATTGTAGCCCCAAGCGTACAAATTTAATCAACGCTACATGAGCATATATATTCTTTGTATTTCACTCCCAATTATCACTCAAACTACTAATTGATTCCTAGATGTAAATTCCCACGGAGATAAGGTGGGTGGACCCAACCTAACCTCTCCCTGTTGAGCACAGTTTAAATAACTATTTTGGGGTAAAGTAGTTGCTTTTACCAGTCATAGCTCACTATTTAATGACAACAACATCCAGTTCATACCTCTTAGACATCACTCCGTACTGAAAAAATGCTTCATAGGTAAAATTTGAGTGATTGGAACATTTGTTCATGGTAATGACACTGCCCTGAGCTTCACCCAAAATGACACATTGACACAATACTTTTGATTTGCATCTTAAAGACTGGCGGGACACAGAAAACGGTTTAGTAGTGATGTGTTAATGTATTTGTAACATCGTCAGGGCGGTGCATCAACTGCAGAAAGCGGATTGTGGACTGCAAATTTGAACACCTAGTAGTAGCTAGCTTCAATGAAATGTCCATCCATGGAGTTCCCTTTCCTAAAGTGAATAATTTGAAATCTTTTTTGTAATTGGCATCAAACTGCAACAAAACCTTTCATATAAGGTGCTCAGCGATTGATAACATGGGTAGAAAAATATATTGCACCAAAAATCCAGTACTAATTGAATGAAACAAGCTGGCTTCAAATGTTGTCCGCTTCCTTGATTTTCACCCTTTTATCGAATTGGTTGTTTAACAATGAAACTGGACTGAAATTTTTAAAGAGAATATAAGGTAATCTAAATCTGTTATAGACACGCGTACACATTTAAATAACCATATTGTGTGCTTTTTGTTGTTTTCAATTCAATCTTTCTGCGAGCCCACGAAATTATTGTTTGCTAACTCCCACTTTTTCCCTATTGCACAAGTAACGCTTTTGTCAGGATATTTTTACGTTTTGACATTCATCCGCTTCCTCTTCAGGTAAGGTAATGGGTGGTTGCAGCGCCGTCAACGCACTTCACTATACGCGCGGTAATGCCGGCGACTACGACCATTGGCGCTCTCTCGGAAACACGGGCTGGAGCTACAAGGAAGTCCTACCTTACTTTAAAAAGTCCGAAAACAACCTTGACCCTGCTATCGCTGCGGATACTATACATCATGGGAAGGGCGGTTTGCAGGTAGGCCCTTTTTGTTTAATATTTACTTAACCAAAGTATTCTAGGCTGTGCTAAAATCTAGGGTCATGTCTGAAGGTAAGCTTTTTACAGTATATCAGCGTCACCACGCTGATACTCGCGGTCCCGCCCCGCCTCGGCCGGGCACGCGCCTCGGCCAGGCACGCGCGCCGACGCCCGGCGCAGCACAGGGGCAACGCCTGAGATAGTTAGTTACGCGTGCCGATTGAGCGCACCACTCATAAGATATTGAGATATGATGCTGGAGCGGGTCTCACCCGCTGCCGAAGGGAGGCAGTCTAGTTTTACACCTCAAACCGTTCGGTTCGGACCACGCTGGTCGTGGGTCCCTGTCCACCGTTAGGTTGGACCATAGAGTCGCGCCCGTTAGGGTCAGTCAGTGAAAGTGCAAGTGTAGATACCTAATCCCGGTGTGTCGAGTCAGTGCTGCAACAGTTAGTAACTTGGAGTCTTATTATTTACGAACCCCTTTCAATAACTATCCGGAGTGAGCAAGGAGAGGACAAGTGTGTGCGAGAGAGTGATCGCCGAGTAGAGACCATCAGTGGGCCCGCGTCGCCGAGTGCCGACGTAGGCGACCACATCCACACCTGAGGCAGAACGGCTGCCTACCCCGGAGCCTCATGCTCTTTCTCGAATAAGGAGCTGTGTCCGAGCACTGTAAAGTGCTTACAAACTAAATGATTTGCAACGTTACAAACAATTTTCATTCTTTGTATTGCAAAGAAATTGTTTGTATTGCAAAGCAATTATTGGTGAGGCTAGAGCCAGAAAGGTTTGTAAGAATAGTCAGTTTGCATTACGAACTATTTATTCGTAAGCTTCAAATCATGTGATACTGACTGCACGTTTTCTGGAATACAGAAATATTGCACAATGTTGTGATGTTCATCGCAGAAAAAGTACAACATTAAATGCATTGATTAGATTTGTGATGACCATCACTTATTTGAGCGATACTTCGAGGTATCATAATTTGTCATCGATGCGTCACACCGTTTTAAGATAAATCCGGGATCATCGCATTATTTTGCAATAAGTATCACACACCATCTGTGCCAAAAATTCATCACTTCCCCAAGCGTGATAAATCATGGTAATCACACAGGACATTTCATCACACGAAATTGTGTGAAAACTATCACACTTAAGAATTAGTTTGTTATACAACGCTTCAAAACACTTCGCAAGCTACGAAGGTTTTGGTTTGCATTACGAACCTGTTGTTCGGAAGCAATTTGCAGGCTTTTCCCCTATCGGCCCTATTGGCACAAAGTCATACTGAATGTGACTATGCAACATGTACGAGCTTTCTTTGTCAAATGTGAGTAAACTTTTTAGGGAGAGTCGCGAATGGTTCCTTTCATCGGACAGGTCTCAAATTTGGCACAGAGTTACACACTGTAAAAATTCTTTGTCTTTATTAAAACATAATTTTTTTGTATATCAGGTTTTGGTTCCTAAAAAGAGTATCATTGAATCTGTTCAAATACAGGACGTAATGCTGGACAGCTACCTTGCTCCGAACACCCAGCTGCTTATGCAGGCGTACGAGGAAGCCGGCATTCCAAGCGTGCAGGACGTCAACGGGGCGAAGCAGATCGGCGTGTCTAGGGTAAGGGCCATGGGGTAGGCTAGGGAAAAATGTGTCACTTAAAACTTGGGAAAGAACACACTGTGAACTGTGATGGTGCAAATCCGCCCGCGTTTAGGGTTCGTCCCAAAAAGCGACCCCGAAAAATAAGATACAAGTCTGAGCTGGCCCCTTGCATGGTACAATTGGCCGGGGCGGGGATACCCTCGTCACCCTAAGCTGTCATGTGGTAATGGTTGTGGTCACCGCAATGCGGTCTGGCTTTTGTGTAAACAAATCATTAAGGAGATGCGCCGCGCTCGTGTTATGAGCCGTATCGTAGGAGACGATTTTGTCCCATGCTGTCTGCCTGTCTGTCTGTGTGTCCGTGTTTTGTCGCGCTGCGGCAGGGAGTAGTGACACGGCGCGATCTGAACTGTACCCTATGGGCCGATTTTGTCCACACTCTGTTGTCTGTCTGTCCGTGTGTCTGTCGTGCTGTGACAGGGAGGAATGACACGGAGCGACTAACTTGGTAGTCTGTCATCATGGTTGGTTCAGTTACTACATAGCCGCAAGATACGCGTGTAGCTGGCAGTGCCGGGAATAGAACCTCGGCCATGCCAACTCAGCGCTCATGCTTCGTTCGTAACTTACTGAGCCACGGAGCCACATGGGGGCGGGCGTTGCGGGCGGTGCAAGACATTGCAGCCTTTGTTTCCCTCTGACCTGCCTCGTCGCCGGGTTCCGAGGAGGAGGGGGGGGGGCTAGGCCGGGCCACGCCACGATGGCTGAGCTGTACCCTATGGTACAATTTTGACCACACTTTCATCAAACTCCCCCCCCCCCCTCCCCGCGTGTCTCTGGCCACTACGCCTGGCCACTTCATGATGGCGAAGGCCACTCCCTTGGGGGTGGGGGCGGGGGCACGGGGCGGTGACGCTACCTGGACGCTACGCCGACCCACGCCACAAGCTCTTGACCACGATCACCAATGAGCACCACGACCTCCCACCGTAATCCGGCACGCGCCATGCAAAACGGCCACGAAAAGGGGCCAATGTTTTGTACCTTGGCCACTGTTGCCAAAACTTGTACCCTCCATCATACTGTCCGTAAAAATTGTCCTATCAAAGTTTACAGTGTAGGAAATAATCTTCTTTTGACTAGTTTCCATGTATTAGACATATAACGCATAAGATGATGTGCATATTTTATAGTTGGACATATAACTTCAATCGTTTACTGCAAGGGGAATTAGGCTTGAACTTCGGTGTACGTTTCCTTGAAATTCGGCGAACTTCGGTGAACTTCAGTGAACTCTAGTGAACTCCGAGCACTTCAGTGACCTTCGCGGAACTTCGACCGAAGTTCTCGAACTTCAACCTGATCCAGAGACATGAAAGCAAAATTTTTCCTTCCTAATCTTTGTTATTTGGCTCGTAGATATCTGCTTTGAGTCAGCTAGGGACTCGCTTAAAGTAAGCACTCAAAATCGCTAGTTCAGCCTAAAAATATGTACTAATTTATTTTGAACTTCAGTGAACTTCTATGATTTCTTTTGAACTTCGGGGAGCTTCGACATTTCTTTTGAACTTTGGGGAACTTCGACGTTTAATTTTGAACTTTGAGGAACTTCAACTTCTGATTTTGAACTTCAGTGAACTTCTATGATTTCTTTTGAACTTCGGGGAGCTTCGACATTTCTTTTGAACTTTGGGGAACTTCGACGTTTAATTTTGAACTTTGAGGAACTTCAACTTCTGATTTTGAACTTCGGTGAACTTCGATGGATTTTGGTGAACTTCGGTGAATTTCAGTGAACGTCGATCAAATTTTACATAGCGAACTTCAGTGAACTTCGGCCGAAGTTTATGAACTTCGACTTCGGGTGTACCATTTTTTGGAGCCTATTTCCCCTTGGTTTACTGGTCCCAGAGAAGCAATGTCACTCTTTATTGTAATGTAAATGGACTAACGAGATGCACGTCAGACCAGCAGTACGCTTGCGCAAGGCCTCTGAAAGTTATGTGCAGAGATGTTATCCTTTTAATTCTGCATCCACTATCTTAGGATTCGATGTAAGGTGGTTAGGGTTCGTTGGAAGCACTTCCAGTGATTCCGTAGAGCTATTCATGTAACCCATACATAACATATAGAGGTAGGCTGCCCGATGAGCGAGAAGTTAAAGGTGGAGAATGAGACACTCGTTCGCGGAAGAAACAGACACGGGGGGCCAACATGGGAAGAACGAGTTGGAAAATAAAAGGCACCGTCTCTTTGCGAACTTGACTTGTATTTGAGTAGTTCTTTTCATCATTGACCCAAGATTACGGGTCTGGTTTCGGATTTTATTTTTCCTCTCGAAAATTAAAGGTATTCATGAAATATGAACCCACTCTAAATCTGGTTTCTGTAGCTCAAACGGTTCAGGAGATATAAATTCTTAAAGTTTTGAGGCAAAAATAGTGGTTTTAAAGGGTGGTGTAGGTATAACTCTATGAAAATGTCCAATGAGGTGAAATTTGACTAGACCATTTGAAAGAGGATAAAAAAAACTGATTCTAATCCACCAATGTCAAAAAGTTGGATTTGAGTTTTCTACCCTTCGATCAAAATTTAGCATATTAGCGTTACTCTCATAGCAAAATATATGGTCTCCAACTGTCACCAAATTTGGTGTACAGTTTCTTCCAAGGTCCCTTAACTTTCACTTATTTTTGTGGGAAGGTAATATTTAAAAAAAAAATTAAACTTTTTTTTTTTCAATATTTAACATAGAAAAACTAGTAAAAAAATATTTTAAATTTCTTTGAATATTACCTTCCCACAAAAATTAGAGAATGTTAAGGGACCTTAGAAGAAACTGTACACCAAATCTGGTGACAATTGGAGACCATATACTTTTGCTATGAGAGAAAGGGTCCATTAAAATCCCATATTCCTGATTTTGTTCTCGGGTTGTGGTGCCCACAGGCAAAGATTCAAACACACACACACACACATACATACATACATACATACATACATACATACATACAAACAGGATAAAAGAGAAAAACTTTTTGAGCCGTGCACTGTTAATCAGATTGTGTTACAGACTGCACGTTGTCTGTGATACAGAAATATTGCACGATGTTGTGATGGTCATCGCCAGGAAAGTACGATATTATTTTTATTGCTTATATTTGTAATGACCATCACTTATTTGAGCGACACTTTGATGCATCATAATTTTATGCACTATGCGTCACGCCGTTTTGAGATTAATCCAGAACCATCGCATCATATGCAATGCGTGTCAGAAAATTTGTAATAAAAATTCATCACTTCCCCAGGCGTAATTAATCATGGAAAACACACAGGGAATTTTATCACATGGAAATGTGAGAAAAGTATCGCACTTCAAATTACAGTGTTTCGGCGTATTTTTGTCGAAAAAGCACCTCTAGCGCCCAATCGGTGAGAGATGGCTAGGGAAAATGTGTCACTTAAAACTTGGGAAAGAACACACTGTGAACTGTGATGGTGCAAATCCGCCCGCGTTTAGGGTTCGTCAAAGGACAAAATTTTAGTTCAGAGGGATCTTCTTTCATGAGTTACCCCTTATGAAATCATAAACAAATATTTTTGTTTCACTCTTTTGACCTCCCGTTTTCTTTGATACCCTTTTTCAGACCCTTATTGGTGGTTGGCACGATTTGCCGTTGGCGTTTCGTTTTCTGGGAGTGAACTTTAAGATACACTGAAAATTTGAAGTTTATAGCACCTTCTAGTGAAACAGACAGACGGGCAGACAGACACGAGGTCGTTTCCATAAGCCCGCTGGATAGCATTTTCTAAGCAGAAGGGCGGGCTCAAAAGCGGATGCACCTATAATGCTTTCCTTACAGGCACCATCGTCCTCCAATGGCGAGCGCGTCAGCACAAACCGAGCGTTCCTCACGCCCGCCGTGCGAAAAAGGCCCAACCTGACGGTGCAGACCGGTGCAACCGTCAGGCGTGTCATCCTGTCCAGCGGGCCGGGCAAGCCGCGCGCCGTGGCCGTCGAGTACGACGGTCCGCAGGGCAGGAAGACTGTCAAGCTGAACAAGGCCGCAGTGCTTTCAGCCGGCTCCTTTAACTCACCACAGGTCAGTTGTAGAGTCGACCAGTAAGTAGTGCAAGGTGGGCACAGTTTAAACCTTGCGAAGGGCGCAATGCCAAATCCTTTACTCTTCATGCGAAGGTACTATTTTGTTTCCGAACTGGGAACGTTTCTGTGCAGATCCAGCTGGATGCAAATTTGTTCTCAACGGGGAGACAGGTCGTGTAAAGTTTTTGTTTAGTTACAGGAACAAATTTTGCATCCAGCTGGATCTGGATGTGCACAGAAATGTTCCCAGTTCGGAAACAATAGTACCTTCGAATTTAGAGTTTTCGCAATCGCGATCAATTTGCTTCGCAGTAGCGAAGAAATCGAAACAAATGCTTCGCAGCTGCAAAGGTTTTGGCATTTTGCTTCGCAAGGTTTTAACTGTGGGCCCAGGACCGTCCAAGCTTCTCCCTCTCTCTCGAAAGCTGTCCAAACTCGACGGAAAAGAGCAAGTGTGACGAAAACCAGTCCATTTTAGCCGTTCGTCGTTTTCTTCACTGTAGGACTATAGTCAAATGTTTGGGCGTATGTTACATACAATGGATTTCAAAAATTTTCTCTGTTTAGGAAAGACTAATTCTGACCATTCAAAATTCTAAACAAATTATAATTGCTTACTACGTGCAGGCCACCCCAAGACCTGTTTGAGTTCCTACGTCTGTGCTTCTATAGAAGTCTTACAAACAAGGCCCCTCGTAACTTACCAAGAATTCTGTGCACATAAACCAATGGTATTTTAATTTTACCACTTTAATGGTAACACAAATAAGTACTTAAATTTGTAGTATGGATAATCTGCTTCTATATTACAACCAACCGCGTGTCTGTAATAACCAAAGGAAAATCTATCTGGAACTGTACAAACATATACAATTTCTTTGTAATACAAAGCAGTAGAAGATACACTGCAAGTACAGTGATTAGCATCCTTCTATTTCAGAACTCCAAATATTGGCGTCTTTGATCCCCATGATCTAGGGTTATCCAGACGACGCCAATATTTGGGAGAAAAAACACCAACCAGTTTACAGTGGACATTTTTACGACAGTGACAAACATAAGAGAGTGTGATACACTCTTTTGGATTTCAGCCCTGTTGGCCACAAATGGCACAGCACCCCCATTTTCATGATTTGGTATTATAGTATGAGGCTTCACTTTTTGAATGACACCTATTTTGTAATTTTTGTACGACCCATTTGAAAGCAAAGGCTTATCTACGAACATCTTGAAAAGTAACATGGGACCCCAGGCTTTGGGTCCCATGATATATTTGGAATTTATTCCAGAATTTATTCCAGAGGTAGGCCGAATTTGTAACTAAATTATCGTAAAGTATATTTTTTTTTCGAAAAACGTCGAAGAAAATGTCACAAACTATGTGCACCTTCCTTACTTGGATTTTGACTTGGATTTCGGACCATTTCAACAATTTTTTTCAACTGTTCCCATATTTTTAGACAATTAACGTATTTATGCGGACTACCTCTGTGCAAAATCTGGATGGCGTAGCTCAAACGGTTCCGGAGATATAGGCATTTGCAGATCACATTTTTCTGGTTTTATGATGTTTTCCTACTAAAAATTGTCCAAAACAAACGAAAAAGATAGTATGAGCAGCTAAAACCGGTGCCAATCATAATCTACATATGTCCCCTGCAATATGTATCGCGCCCAGCGAAATTTGTGTGTAACACCTTAAAACCTTCCCTTGTAAGTAAAACTTTTGGAGTGACTCACGCTGAGGCTAGGTGTAGTAGAACAGCCATTCTTGATTCTAACAACATCGTTTGCTGAAGAACACCACCCTTGTTTTTGGTGGACGTAACTACTATCGTATCTGAGATATCGCAAAAGTATCATGGGACCCCGTGTGTCATGGGACCCCATGTATCGTAGGACCCTAGGCTCCTTACATGTTTCTATTTGCCAAAAAAAACAACAAAAAAAAACATGGTTATTATGGCACAAAGTTGCTGCACCAGTTGCTAACAATTTTTAAGTGTACTGATGGAAGAAAGAGGAGCTGCAGAGAAATAGTTTTGTAGTATCTTGTGAATCCATGCCTGCAAACGCCTGCACACCAAAATCGTTAAAGCCAAAATTTCATGCATGGATTTCCATGGGGACTGGTGGGCCAATTGTTGGGGACATTCCTTTAATTAAGTCACCCGAGGTCAAAGTTGTCGACGAGGGCGAAAAAATCAATTTTGCAAGGTCATCTCGGGGGTTAGTTCGACGTTGCACGGGCTTTAAAAGGGTGCCAAAAGACATGCCCGAGTCGCGTTGAGTGCCGCCTGGCACCCGTTCTGTAATTTTCTGGACGGTTTCGATTTCGCTCCATGTACCCGAAGCTAAAAAGTAGTCTGAATGTTGTCTGGAACATGTCCATCCTTGCGGACCAACACACAGTCAAACGATAGGCCATTGTCAGCCAAAATTCTGATGATTCGCTGCCAAACTTCGGTCAATGGTAGTCAATTTTCCCTCGACAAACGGCAGGAAAACATCACACAAACCTCTATCACACTTTGGCCTATTCGCAGTCAGTTCTTTGCCCATTTATACTAAGGATTGTCAGACATTGGTCTGAGGTTTCCACTAGGTTTAGCAGACAATGTTCACACAACCCTCTATGAGTGTCGAAAAGTAAAACAGTCGAATCGGCTGCCTCGCACCACACGCAAAAAAAATAATTGTACCAGCGACGATAGTTGCACCGCCAACAACATTTTGTTCTTGGAATGGCTTCATGAACATCGGACGCTATTCCAACGACCATGATATGCTGGCTCAACGAAATGGTCGGTGGCACAACCACCGGCTGTCATAGGGTTTGCAACATCGTATCTTTGGGCCAACAACCCGGCCACAAGAACACGACGGTTGTTGGAACAATGATTCTTTCTATTCAGTGTGGGCTGGAATCTAACCCCAACCCCCCGAGTGAGTCGAGACGCTTTTCCGTTGTTCCGTTGTTTCGCGACAGTAAACATTGCGTTCCAGCATAATGGCACTCTTATCCGCAGGTATTGATGTTGTCGGGCATTGGGCCTAAACAACACCTTAGTGATGTCGGAATCAAGCCAATTGTTGATTTGCCTGGTGTTGGGCAACGTCTTCATGACCACATGTATGCCAAGGTAAGATTTGCCTTCTTCTGCAAACAGGCAAACAGTCATCCCATTCGTACTCACTGCAGGTTATTGTTTTGATTTGGGCGGGCGAGCACACCATTGAAATCACTACTGCAGGGTCATTTTGTTCGGGCACATCACTGTAATTCACAGTGTGATACTGACTGCAAGTTTTCTGTAATACAGAAATATTGCATATGCAAGGGAGTGCCGAGCGTCAAAAAAAAAAAAAAAAAAAAAAAAAAGGAGAGCCATTAAGTCCCTGACAAATGCTGTGAGCATGTCAAATTTTGGGGCCGGCAGGCCATATTCCCGTATACACTCTCATTAACTCGTATCGGGTGTCAGCGCCGTAGGCCTAGCTATATGCGCGCCAGGCGCGTCGTATCGTAACAGTGTTTCGTGAGATATCGCGAAGCCTGTTACTCGAGACGTGGTCTGGCGTACCTAGTGCTATGTATGGGCAACAATTCAAAACGGTTGAATTTCAGGGGAACGTCAAGTTCCAGCTCAGCAAAACGGCAACTCTAGGGACACAACAGCAGCTGATTTCCACTGTTTCCCAATACGTCAAGCAAAGGATGGGCCCTCTCACGGCAACTGGCAACCCGGTAAGGCTACGCGGTCTACACCACACATGAACAGATGCGTTCTTGCGTACATGGAGGTATAGGGAAAACATATTTCTTTTTTCAAAATAGTAATAAAACATTCTGGTAAAGCCCATAAAGAACGACATAATGGAAATCACTATACGCTTATACCAGGTGGCTGATTCACGCCGCGCACTTTTGTACTATGCAACCCGCCCGCACGGCTCCATCAGGGACTGCATACCCATCAGGCGCAGGGGACCGGCTCCAAGCGCCAACGCGTCGCTCCACCTCTGTTGTTGGGGCAAACGCCCAGGGGCGTCCTCCCCCCCTCTCGCCTGCTATCTCCTGTGCTGCCCGTGCTTCAAAAAGTGGGACCTAAGGCTGTGCTCACTATACTGCATGGGGTCACTCCGAAGCGCCGCGTAGCCACCCCATGCTAAGGTGCCCAAACCAATAAAGTATTCCGGTAAAAGTGAAATGCAAAAAAATGCGGGGAACAAGAAAATGGAAAATGTACCCGGTGGCTAAATTTACGCCGCGCACTCTTGTACTATGCAACCCGCCCGCACGGCTCCATCCGGGACTGCATACCCATCAGGCGCAGGGGGCCGGCTCCAAGCGCCAAAGCGTCGCTCCACCACTGTTGTTGGAGCCTACGCCTAGGGGCGTTACTAGGGTCTTGCGCGAGTTCACGCGGGTCCGCGAGGGGTAACCCGTGAGTCCGCGGGGGTAACATGCGGGTCTGCGGGGGTGACTCGCGGGTCCGTGGGGGTAGCTCGCGGTCCGCGGATCCTGCCACGGGCCACGGTCCGCGGGCTCAGTTAGCTATCCCCGTGGAACAGCGAGTTACCCCCGCGGATCCGCAAGTCACCCCCGTAGAACCGCGAGTTGCCCCCGCTGACTCACGGATTATCCCCGGCGGACTCGCGGGAACTCGCGCGAGACCGCGAACAACCCCTAGTAACGCCCCTAGGCGTAAGCTCCAACAACAGTGGTGGAGCGACGCTTTGGTGCTTGGAGCCGGTCCCCTGCGCCTTATGGGTATGCAGTCCCGGATGGAGCCGTGCGGGCGGGTTGCATAGTACTAAAGTGCGCGGCGTGAATCAGCCACCTGGTACATTTTCCATTTTCTTGTTCCCCGCATTCTTTTGCATTTCACTTTTACCGGAATACTTTATTGGTTTGGGCACCTTAGCATGGGGTGGCTACGCGGCGCTTCGGAGTGATCCCATGCAGTATAGTGAGAACAGCCTGAGGTCCCACTTTTTGAAGCACGGGCAGCACAGGAGATCGCAGGCGAGAGGGGGAGAGGAAAAGTGTGAACTTATTCTGGTCTGCCTATGAGGAAGTTGCCCGATAAGTGGAACAAAAAGAAGGTAGCACTGAGGAGGTGGCGTGGCGTAGCGCCGTCCCTAAACAAAGCAGAACGCCGCACAGTAAAAATGACATCTTGGATTTCACGCCATCTTCTTGGTTTACAAGACAGTTTTCAAGGAATCTACTTGAATTTCATGATGTTCTTTTTACCGTGCGGCGACCATACTGTGTTTTGGCGCAAGTAGATGTGTGATCATAAATAGAGTTTTTTAGAATTTGTTAAGAAAAATTGGGTTCATACTACACGGAGAGAAAATTATGCTGAAACCAGCTGCTGATGCGTGGATTCCGCATACAAGATACTTGGTTTTCCAACAAGCATATGATGGCTGCTGTATGCATTGAATACGTGGGTCAAGCATACGGCACTTGATGCAAGCATTCAGCAAGTGCCTGGATCTCGCACTAATGCGTAGATCTCGCATCTGATGCCAGATTCAAAGATACTTTTTAAGAGCCATCACGCATTGGTGCATTATTTGCCAAATCACGCATCATTTTATGCTTGAATCAGCGAAACATTTTTCTCGGTGTAGACCGGCGTAACAACCTTGTGTCAAAGAGTGCTTCTGCAAAGTTTGGCTTTAAAAAGTAAGGTTATACAATCTTCCAAACCGCCCGGTGTCGTTGTTTAGGTCAGTGTACGGACATATTGAATTGGTACTATTTTAACTCAATGATAATGACTCAACTGTCGTAATAAACTTTGGTATAGTTGGTACCAAGGTGCTAGATGCATTGGCCCGTTCGAAACTGTTTGAAATGTAACGACACGCATCCTAACCTCTGCTAGACTGTCGCTCATCTTCTGCTTTGTTTAGGGACGGCGCTACGCCACGTAACCTCCTCGGTGCTACCTTCTTCTTGTTTCCTCTTATCGGGCAACTACCTTATAGCGAGACTCGGCCCCCCACCACTCGCCTCGGCGGCCTCGGCGCGCCGCGACAGGAGTCGGGCGAGCCACGCCCGACTCTAGCGCTTCAGCCCTACCAACAGAGATTTGTCACAAAACGTCAGATTGACGTATTAGTGATGTGAAAATGACGTTTTCGGGTCCAAAAAGACGTCATAGTGATGCGAATTTTTATCATTTTGACGTTTTGTGACCAATCTCTGTTGGTAGGGAGTAAACTCAAACCTATTCTATAGAAACGTCTGAAAAACTATGACAACGAGTGGTGAATCGAAAGGGTACGAGTCAAGCTACATCCTAGTGAGTGAGCCTGCGAACTAGTTTCGTTCGTCCGAAGTGAGTGAAAAGATATTCTGAAGGCAGAGTAAGCTCGATGTGTCCTGGCCGGCCCGTGCACGCGTCTCGTGTTGTTATAATTTCTCCGCGATTTCGCCACGGATCAATTTTCTGCTGTGCTTTGGTGGAAGTAGACCAAATTTATGACAGAACTGACTACAAGCGAGGCTGATCGGCCAATAAAGAAGGTTCGAAAACAGTGTTCGTTTTTTTTTATGTTATATTTTTTTTGCTACGAGCACCATTCTAACAAACACTGTTTTCGAATCTTCTTTGTTGGCCGATCGCCGATCAGCCTCGCTTATAGTCAGTTCTCCGATATAAATTTGAAGAGTATCGAAATTAAATTTTACACATTAAGTATTTAAACTGGAGATGAAATGTATCCACCCGAGTCGATATCAATTCCGGGAAAGGGGTGTTTTCACTACTCTGACACACCTTTTTTTTTCAGATTAGCATCTTAAAGTTATCTTAAATATGAAACCTTTGACATCCACAAACATTGTTTTTTCACATTAAGAGTGTACTTACGCTCATTGTGCAGTTTGAAAGTATGAAGGTTAAAATCTGACAGAGGTGCTGGCAGTCAGGGAGGCTGCCGTTTTCGTCGAGTTCCGCGTGAAGTAATCAGCTTGAAAATGCGCAAGAAAAACATTGTTACATGAACCACGACCAGACTGGAGGCGAATTTGTTCCTAAAATTTTGGACATATTGTTTAAATTTTAACACTTGTCCAGTTTTAGAAAAAAATGCATCTCTAAGTCTCTAATATAGATGTGCACAGAAACATTCCAATCAATCCAACAAAACTGTTTTGTCAGCAAGAAGGCATTCCGTTAAAGCTCCCGTTTTGTTGTTCCTTACAAAAACTGTCAACGTGTTTAAACGTCCAGAGGCGTGGACAAAATGCTATTCCACAAGTTAAAAACAAATTTAAGCACCGGCCAGACAAATTTCTTTCACATTCTCCGGAGACATTTTGATCTTTCTAATTACACAATTTGAGAGAAAATCCACGTTTTTGTCCACAGAACCTGTTATCCAAGGCTGTGGACGAATTCTAGGACCAGTGTCACGTCTCTTTGCATTCGGAGTAAAGGCGCCGTCTTTCGACAGCGGTCCACCTCGCGTCTTTCTTTAAGGCTGTGTTACAACAGATCAAACGATAACTTAAAAAGCAAAACAAAACAAACTTTCTAAAGCACAAAGATTTTTTAGGCTGTCTAGCGGCCCACCTGACCTTAAGCATTGGATGTGAGATTAGAATGCAAATAATAAATAGCTCAGTGGGCTGGATTTATGATAGAAAACTGTCTACCACCAGCTCTGAACCACAATTTCTCTTTAAAAGTTCGTCCGTTGCTGTTCCTTTATCGCAGGCCAACGTTTTCTTCCGGTCCAAATACCAAAAAGCCGGTGATCCTCGCCCTGACATACAAATTCCAATCGGCGGCTCCCAGTACCTGACTTCCAAAGGCAAAAACTGTGCCACACCCGAGACAGCTGGCACCTACTTTAACCAGCTTGGCTTTAACGCTATAAACCTCCATCCCAAGAGTCGTGGACAGGTAAGTCAGTTTATTTATTTTTTATCTAAGTAACATGCAAAGCCCAAGGGCAATTGCCCTGTACGGACGCAAACAAATTAATAATTGTGGAGTAGATAAATTGAAAATTAACTGTAAAATGTACGCACAAATTGATGGTAGAAGCGTGTTTTCCATTCTTTTGAATTTCCAATCGGAGGTTGCTGGTAGCAGATCTTCTGATATACAGTTAACAAGAGAAATAGCTTGATACAAGACACTTGAAGTTCCACAGTGAGCAGAATATATCTTCGGAATAATAACTATATGATTTTTATTTCTGGTGCATTGAGAGTGAACTTGGTGGACTAATGTTATCTGGTTATTTAAACTTTTTCTGCCATTAATGTGATTATATACTGTTAAGATTATTAGTGATTTTACAGAAGTTTTGGTAAATTTATTACAGAAGTGGTGGGGCAATTTTACAGACTGTGGTATTTTTCCTGCACATTTTATGTAAAATTATCATTTTGGTAATTTTACAGCAATTGTAATTGTATAACAAAAATACCAAAAGTGTATTTTTACCTTTGAATGTGTGGTAAATTTACCGAAAGTCTGTAAATTTACCACACACTTGTAATTTTACGCTATTTCCTGCGTATTTTTCCTTAAATTTACATGTAAACAAGAATACCGGAAAGTGGGGGTAACTAAAAGACCAACCGTCACCTCAAAATGATGCGTATATAAAGTGGTTCGCCTGGTGGTACGCCTCACACCCAATAGTTATTGAACGGGGTTCGTAAAAAAAAGACCCCAAGCTACTAACTGTTGCAGCACTGACTCGACACACCGGGATTAGGTATCTACACTTGCACTTTCACTGACTGGCCCACACGGGCGCAACTCTATAGTCCAACACCACGGTGGACAGGGACCCACGACCAGCGTGGTCCAAACCGAACGGTTTGAGGTGTAAAACTAGACTGACTCCCTTAGACAGCGGGTGAGACCGCTCTAGCATAATGCCTCGAAATCTTATGAGTGGTGCGCTTAATCGGCACGCATAACTATCTCAGGCGCTGCCCCGGCACCGCGCTGGGCGTCGGCGCGCGCCTGGCCGCGGCGGGACCGAGCGTCAGCGTGGTGACGCTGATACTCCCATTTCAAATTACTGAGAACTAAAAATGACACCGGAAAATCTAGAACCAAAATTTTAAACTGGGAACATCAAAGAAGGAAAAAAAGTTATGGACTATGGTAATTTTTAAATATTCTAGTGCCCCCCCCCCTCCTTTCACCCCCCGCCCCTAACGTTCTTCCCTGGCCTTTCAACTATTTCTATATTCCTTTAGCCGTTACATTTGAGAATTTTCGAGGGGGAAATCACATGCGAAATAGTTCGCACAGCTTCCCCCGAAATAGTTCGAAATAAAGGGCAAATTAGAGCAAGATAGACAGGAAATAGACACGAATAAGTCGGTGAAATAGTCGCGAAATACCCCTAAAATACTACGAAATACCGCGGAATACCCTGAAATAATCCGGAATAGGCGACAAATAACCGAAATGGCAGGAGAAATACTCGAGAAATACCAGAAATAGCCCGTACGCTACGGACCCAAGTGATTTCCCCCTCGAGAATTTTACCACACTAACGACTAAAGCTCAGCCGCTACGGGCTGCTGCACGTACTCCTACGTTTTTGCAGTGAGCACTCACTTTTTAGCCCGCCCTTCTGCTTTGAAAAAACTATCGAGCGGGCTTATGCAAACGACCTCGTGTGTGTCTGTCTGTGTGTCTGGCTGTTCCACTAGAAGGAGATATGCTAGAGACTTGAAATTTTCAGGGAATCTTAAGGTCCACTCATAGAGAACGAAACGCGTACGGCAAATCCTGGCAACCACCCCTAAGGGTGTGAATGGGGGTATCCAAGGTTCAAAAATTCTCCCCAAAAGTATTTTCTTTATGTTCTCCTAAGGGGTAACTCGTCAAAGTAGAGCTTTTGGGCGAAAATTTTGTCTGTTTCACCCCATCTCTAACTGCTTAGGCGCTAGAGGGTGTTTTTTCGACGAAAATAAGCTAACAATTGCCATTGTGAACAATAAGTTGTAGAAAAATGCTTAAAAACCGCAAAATGGAAAGGAAACTCTCCCCCCACCCCCAAAAAACGTCTTGTAAGCAGAGGGGGTGGGTTGTAGTCGCGGTGCTTCACCGTTACATCCGAGGGGTACGTCACTTCTCCAGTAGGTGTACACTGACTGGAGTCAAATGATTGGAGATTGATTGGAAATTGATTGGAAATTGATTGGACTGATTGGAATTTGAATAGAAACTGATTGGAACAGGAAATGTCTGTGACTGGAGGAAACAAAAAGAAATTTCTAAAAACCAATTTTGTGAGGTATGTGGGCTGCAGACTAAAGACATTGAGTCAAAAAATGGTGCATGTAGACTGAAAATGGTGAAAACAACATCCCTTTCACATAATTTTGATGTATGTGGCCTTCTTCGGCATTGTAAATTGAAAATATGTTTTTAGCGTGTTATTTCTTCTTCTGTCAGGGTTGAAACAACTCAAAATGCAAAGAAATTCACAGGAAAATGCCAGTACACGTACTTTGTTTTCAAAAAAATTTGATTGATCTGTGGAAATGATCGGAGTGATTGGACTGATTGGAAAATGACTGGTATGTGATTGGAAAATGATTAGTTTTAAGACCGTACACTGATTGGACGAAGTGAGATACCTCTCGGTTACATCCCTTTCCCGAGTCTTTGGGGCAAACTCAAAGACGACGGGTTTAAGCGGGCCGAAGACCCGCTACATCATTCGACCATGTTCTTCAGCAAATCGCGTGACAGCAATGGTCGGGCCGCAGGCCCGACCATCGCCGCCGGCAGGCCAAGCAGACCCGGCCCCTGCCGGCGGAGCGAAGCGGAGCTGGCAACTTTGTTTGGCGGAAGGGCGGGCCTGCTTGTTAGCTATAAACTCCTTCATCAACTGCACCATGTTGTAGTGTAAGTCACTGAGGCAGGTGCTGGGTAAATCAATTAGATGAGATTCTACTGAGGGCTGCTTTATTTGAGATCATGCTATGATCTTTATGGAGTATGACAATTGAGAGTCGACAGGTGTGTACCAAACTCTTATATGAAGCTTGATAACCAACAAGGCTTGCATTACACAGATCTGAAGGAAAGCTATTGTACACATTTTAACTTCGTGATATCGTTCTTCTGTTGAATTTCGTCGGCCCTGTTGCTCTACAGATCCTTCTAAACAAGACGGATCCGTACGGAATGCCCCTCATCTACTACAATATATTTGGCGACGAGTCGGATCTAAAACCTATCTACGAAGCCTTTAGACTCGCCGTCAAACTCAACTCTACAAAGGTCAGATTTACTTAAAAACCTAATTAATAAGGATACATATGTTGTTTACATTGTGCAAAACTGTGGTGCATGCCGGGTTAAACAAGAGTAACACACCAAATTAGTCTCAACTCTTTAATGTAATGTGTTTCTCTTTATTTTATTACACAATTATACAGGCAAATTCTGCGAATTATATGAACAATTTTGTTCATAACTGATGATTATTGACAGTACGCAACAGGGCATGCTCGCTCACAGATTTTCACAAGCTTCGTGTAAAATAGTTCATCAGGTTTTTGCATAAACTTGCAAGGGTAGCGCCAACTTTCTTATAATGGTACCCTTTTCTCAGGTATTCCGCGACAATGGCATCACTATGAGCCATAATGTGCCGTCGCAGTGCGCCAAGCTCACTTTCAACACCGACGAGTTCTGGAAATGCACCTTCAACGGAGTGGGCTCGGCAAACGGGGTGAGAAATAGAAACTTAAACTCACTATCGCTTGCCATAGCAATAAGAACATTACAAAACAAATATTTTCTAAAAGCTACAGCCAAATTATCGTTTACCGTACACTGTTAAAAATTTCGGGGGATATTTTACAGAAAAAGTGTAGGTATACTGGTTGCCAAGTGAAAGTCTGGTAAAATTACCACTGCTTGTAAAATTACAGAACACTTGTAAAAATAACTCATCAACATTTCTGTAAAACTGATACCAGATATTTCTGTGAAAATGGTTAAGGATGTTTCCTGTAATTTTTACCCACATTTTTCCGAGGTAAAATATGCAAGAAAAAAATTTTCAGCGGCTGTTTTTTTTTGTTGTATTCATTTCATATCGTCAATCACTGACTGATTTCTCTGGCGAAAGTGCTTGAACCGCTCGAACCCTTGGTGGAATCTAACCCTCGACCTTCTGGTCGTGAGCCCGATGCCTTGCCAATTGCGCTACGGCGCGCTCTGTGCAGGTAGCCCGTCCGTTCTCCATCTGATGCTTCCTACTGTCCTGAAGATCTGTATTTTTACAGGAACTTGTAATTTTACCATAGAATTTCGGTAAAACTAACATCTTCTGTAAAATCACACCACTATTTCTGTAATGGATTACACGAATTATCGGTAAAGTCACTATTATTTTTACAGTGGACTTGTCAAGCAGAGGGCTTGATAAAACGCTACCGACGCCCAAACGGAGTTCCCGTCGGTAAAATTATGTTTTGACGCACTTAGCTGCACTAGCCCGTGATTTCTAATAACCCATAGGGCTAAAGTTGAACAAAGGAATTCCGCTAAATAAAAAGAGAAATAAAGAAAATCTGGGCACGGCATTGTGCCAATCTCTGCTGACTTTTAATGTCCATAGAAAGATGCGCACATTTCAAGCAGTTAGTGCCACCAATTTCATCAAAAAAACCAAGTGCACAGAAGTTTTTCATGAAAGATTTGCGCATAGTTTTTGTAGATTAAGTCGCACCATAGCTCACATATCACCTGAAAATAAGTTCTAAAACAATTACGAACAATATTTCTCGTATTGCATCTGACATAGATTTTCGGCATTTCGCTATAGTCTCCCTAGAATAACCATTTTAAGCCCACCTGCACTTCAAAATTTTAGGGTATCTCAAAGTTCACTCCTAGAAAACAAAAACGCGTCCTGGCAACCACCCCCAAGGGGTTGAAATTGGTATGAAAAGAAAGAGTGGTCAATTTTTTTTTTAATTTTTTTTATGATCTTCTAAGGAGTAACTCCAAAAAGTGGCGTTCTTTAGGCCGACATTTTGTCCGTTTCGCTCTATCTCTCAGCGTTTGGGCGCTAGAAGTGCCTTTTCGACGCAAATACGCCGAAAATGACCACGCTGTACACGAGGGGTGAACAACTGAGCTGAGACGGGGACAGAGGAATATATTACAAGGTAATATATGTAATACAGGTAATACTGGTAATATTAATGTATTACAAGTATTACAAGGTATTACAAGCATTACAAGGTAATACAAGGTGATACAAAGTAATACTACATGGTATCACAGGTATTACGAGGTAATACAAGTCATACAGAGGGTTACAAGAATTCAAATAATATAAGTATTACAATGTAATATAGAGTATTATAAGTAATTTAAGGTATTACAAGTAATACAAGGTAATACAGGGAATACAAGGTATTACAAGAAATACATGATATTACAAGTAATATATGGTACTACAGAGTAATATAAGGTATTACAGAGAAAAAAAAATCTTGTAATACAATATAATACAAGGTAATACAAGGTAATACATGGTAACACAAAGTAATACATAGAATACATGGTAATATACGGTAATATTAGGTAATACAAGCCTCGGGGACAGAGGAATACACCAGTTGTTCACCCCTCGGCTGTACATAAAGACACGATCCCTTCGAAGGGGTAATCACTTCGAGAAAATGCGTACACCTCAACTCTTAACTTTCCTACTTTCACTCCCTTTTCGTAATTTTCCTTCACTTTTCAGTTGTTTTTCAATGGTTACCACATTCTTATGCCTGTATCGACTCTATGTTATTCATTTTTGATCTGATCAACGCACGGCTAGTCTCTTTTAAAACATTTTCTTTCCGTTTTCGTCACTTTCAGTCAATTTTTTGTCACTCACTTTTCTAAAAATGTGTACACCTACTTTCTGTAGTGATTACCCCCTCGTCAAGACATGCAAGAAGGCCTCAAATCGAAAAAAGACAGAGGGAGTAATATCCGGAACAGCACATTCTGAAACAGAGTCAGTCCTTAGAATTGCCGTGTCTTCAAGCGTTTTAGAGGTAGAGGATGATATTCTTTAGACACACTGTAAAAAATAATAGTGATTTTACCGATAATTCGTATAATCCATTACAGAAATAGTGGTGTGATTTTACAGAAGATGTTAGTTTTACCGAAATTCTATGGTAAAATTACAAGTACCTGTTAAATTACAGATTTCGGTCGTTTTCGCGAAAACTACTGTAAATTTACAAGCGTCTGTAAAAATCCCCGCGTACTCTCGTAATTTTACAGGTATTAGTAAAATTACAGATGCTCTGTAATGAAGTTTTTCAGATACTTTCTATAATTTTTCGAGCACATAAGCAATATGGTTCAAATTGGCCAGAATGTTGAACGACAGTGCGTTCAAACAGCGAACAGCGGGAAGAATCCTATTTTGTGGATAATAACGTACTCACATTAAGAGAGAAGGCAGTAATCCGTAGGAAAAGTCGCGTGGACAGTAGGAAGCATGAGATGGAGTACGGACGGGCTACCGGCTACCTGCATAGAGCGCGCCGTAGCGCAATGGGCAAGGCATCGGGCTCACGACCAGAAGGTCGAGGGTTCGATTCCACCAAGAGTTCGAGCGATTCAAGCAGTTTCACCAGAGAAATCTGTCAGCGATTGACGATATGAAATAAATAGAAGAAAGAAACACCCACTGAAAATAATTTTTCTCGCATATTTTACCTCAGAAAACTGTGGGTAAAAATTACAGGAAACATCCTTACAGAAATATTTGGTCTCAGTTTTGTGAGGTGATGAATGTGCCCCCGTGACCATAATGCCCGGGGTATAGGGGGGCATGTTCATCACGTGATAAACATGCCCCCCTACGACGGACAAACCTGGGGGGCATGTTTATCCCGGGATGAACATGCCCTGTATCACAGTACACCACAGAGCGGGCATATTCATCCCGGGATGAACATGCCCCCCCTATACCCCGGGCATTATGGTCACGGGGGCACGTTCATCACCTCACAATTAACGATTGTTCGTGCCCCACCAGCACCCTACGTCCACGTGCAGCATGGGTCCTGATAGCGACAAGCTCGCCGTTGTTACGCCACGTCTTGAGGTACGTCTATAAGGTGGAAACACGCCACACCGCAGTGTGACCGAATAAGAAATAAGTGGACAAAAATCACTGAAACTAAAAGCTAGGCAGATCCGTTTGCAATTTTGTAGCACTAGACTTAAAAGGCCGCTTGAGGGCTCCCCCACTCCCAAAATAGGTGTACGACGAGTTGCCGCGAGTAGGGCGCGAGTTTTCGCGATTTTGACTCGAGATTTTGCTAGTTTTCGCGAGTTGTCGCGAGTTGAACGCGAGTTAGGCGAGAGTTGAGCGCGGGCAAGTGTACAACGAGTTGGCGTGTGGGGGACCCCTCGAGGCCGCTGAAGACGACTGTCGTGCCTGTTTTGAATGAGGACCTTCGAAACAGGCACTTGTGTCAGTAAACAAGTTACAAAATTTTGTAAAATTATGCAACGTTTAAAACGAATCGAGTTTCGAGGTCGCTCAACCCCTGTAAAAATCGTGTGAGCGCGGAACGAGTGCGCAACAAGTGCGCGACGGGTGCGCTGTGCGCTGTATGTGCGTGCCAAATGGTGGAGGCGGGCGATATGCGCGCGGGGGACGGGCCGCTCGAGCGCCGAACGAGTGCGCACCGAGACCGGAGTGCGAGCATCGCAAGTCCCCAGGGATTCCGATTCCAGACCGAGGGGTCCGTCACTCTTGTTAGTCACTGTACACATGAAAATTCCGTCACATTTTTAGTCATTTTCAGTCATTTTTAGTCATTTTCAGTCATTCAGTCAATTTTTGGTCATTCAGTCAATTTTTGGTCATTCCGTCACATTTTAGTCATTTTTATTCGTTTTTAGTCACATTCAGTCACATTTAGACATTTTTTCAGTCATTTCCAGTCATTTTCAGTCATTTCCAGTCATTTTTAGTCAATTTCAGTCATTTCCAGTCTCTACAATTCTCACCTCTTGCCGACTTTATTGATAATCGTCAATTTCAGTCATTTTTAGTCAAAAACAGTCATTTTTAGGTAAAAACAGTCATTTTTAATCAATTTCTCCTTTTTTGTCATTTTTGGCTGAGCGATTAGCGAAGCCCATTACTCCACTGACCCGAAAAGTTTCATTCTGTTTGTCTGTTTGTCTGTTTGTCTGTCTGTCTGTCTGTCCGCACGATAACTCGAGAAAGAATTGAGATACCGA